>NC_135502.1:7168084-7265584 GCF_052857255.1 Amblyomma americanum | reverse complement strand
ATAATTAGCAAAGGAGCTGGCCTTGAAATGGCTATTCGCCCATAAAAGGCGGACAATACCACGTGCACGCAAAAGCCTACGGCTGGTATATCGCTCACTTTGCTTCATTCCCGAGTATTGTACTATCGGCGTCAACTGAAATGGGTTCGAACAGCGGAGCGCGCGGCCAAAGGTTCATTTTACGCCGTCTGCCTGTCGTCATCTGGGATAGACGCGGTATAGCTTTGTTCCTGTTTTCGTTGACGTTCGTTTTATCGCTTTGCCCCCGGAGTGCCACGTTCGTACTTTCCATTGATCTCATAGTTTGGCTTAGCTGGCTGCAGCGGCTGTAGCCCGCGTGGGTGAAGCGAACGCTCTCAGCTTCCCGGCCTGCAGCACTTTAGTTTTGTTTCTGTCATCGCCCGGTTACCACCGTCTGGTTGCGATGCTAACATGTGCTAATTGTGAAAAACACCGACCAGGTGGCGGTTGGTGTCCAACCTGGCCTTTGGTGAACCGCTTGCTTCTCGCAGTGAACAAAGCTTATCGCTGTACTGCCGCCAGAAATGTAGCGCTCCATTGGAAAAGTGGAAAAATGAACGTCAAAGATAACAGAAGCAAAACTATGGCAGACCGGAAGAACGTGCCTACCTCTGATGACGACAGACAGACGGCGTAAAATGGAGATTTTGCCGCGCGCTCCGCTGTTCGAATTTCACTTTTTGCCGCCAGCACACATCACAGAATACAACTAACCGATTATAATTACACCTGCTTCATTTGAATTGTAACTAATTTCAGTGCTCGATTAGAGCCCGTGAAAAGCATTTGAACAATTACAGCAAAGTGATCAATTACTATTACCTTATTTTTCACCCATCTTTTGTGAGCATACCAGAAGTTTACACGGACGAGGATAAGCTGGAGCGGTATCCTTTATGTGTAGTCTGTTGCAGTACACACGTTGGCAATTTCACCTGAAGTTGGTTTTCGAACTGTAAATCGGTATGTTTAACGCACTAATGTTAAAGGCCCCGTGCCAGAAAAACATTGCGTCAGTGTTGACCTGCGGCATGGCCGAAAACCGACCGGTTCGTAACTTCACAAACACATGACCTCGCGCGGGTAATTCAAACACCCGTATGCGATCACACTCTTGCTGCCTGTATATACAGGGTGTGTCACGTAAGGTTTTACAAAATTTAAAAAATTTGCTTTTTTCAGTTAGAAAAGCGCTTTCTTCGGCGTGACATTGTCAGCGGTGTAGTACATCAGGATACAACTAAGATGTTCTAAGTAGCAGGCTGATAAATTAATCGTGAATAGTGAACGTTTTAACTGTTACTTTTAGGCTCCTTAATTACTGAGGGGCATGTTGCCCACTGTATTTACTATCCCCATCAGTTTTTAGAATTTCGAAAACGCGGTTACCCTCGGAGCTGTGGCCCAACACGTTTTGGCTACACTGCGCAAAATACATGCGCTTTCGAGAAGCTTGCAGGCAAAGCAATCTCTTCAGTGCACGCAACTCGTCGAAATAGCCAAAAATGTTTTGGCCACAGCACCGAGGGTAACCATGTATACGAAATTCTAAAAACGGATATCAATATTAATTACTGTAGGCTACACGCCTTTCAATAATTAAGGATTCTAAAAGTAACAGTTAAAAAATTAACTATTCAATATTAGTTCATCAGTGCGCTAGTTAGCACATCTTAGCTGTATATTGACGTACTACACCGCCGACAATGATGTGCCGAAAAATGTGCTCTTATAACCCAAATATCTATTAAAAAAATGTGTAAAGTCTTAGGTGAAACACCCTGTATATGCTGCTCCATCAAAGCGCGGGACCGGCACGGTGAAGGACAAATTGGCGCTAGCGTGCTTGACATTAGATCGCATCTGTCCGGCGGAACGTTTCCATCCGTCGCGGAGTCCGTCGAGGGGCGCTGCGATCCTGTTCGTCTGCAGAGAAAGCGGAGCCAGACCAGTCATTAATTTAATGGCCAGGGTACGCTGTCTGCTCACTCTCCGGTGGGAAGGTTGTAATGACGCCGCAAGGCCACGTTATGTAGCTGGCCCACCTACCTACTAGGTGGCTCTCTGAGGCCGCCTGCCAGATTCATGCACTTGATTTCTCGCTCACAACGCCGGCACCGGATTTTCTGGTTAACGGGGCCATTCACGCCGTCGCGTTAAACTAATTGGATTACTGATACCGTTACACTCTACAAACAGTAATCAATGCATTATGAAGTTCGAAGAAATATAATTTTCTTATGAGTAATATATTACATGTGACACGTGACGTGCAAGTCTGGTCCTATAATTCAGCCTGTATATTGCCGCGAATATTTGCAGTGTGTTCGTTTTTCAAATCTGAAGCCACATCACTTTATAGCTTTTTTTTTGCTACGCAAGACGCGACTAGATTTATCTCGATTGATCGCAGCCAGGCAGAGCTGATTCTACGTTGTTCCGGAATGTTCTAGTAACTTTGCGCTCTTTATCTCGAAAGTTCGCTATCAGCTTTAAATTGAGCATGGCCGACAGCGGCCGGCATTCTGTTCGACGACCGCCGAGCACGCTTGTCGCTTCGCCGCCGCCGAGTGATTCAGTCCATTTTGGGTGCAAGTCAGCCCAATAAACAGTTTTCTTTTAGAAGCCCCTTTCGTCCGCCTTCATCGCTGCTTCGACTGCCGTCACTACTACGTGACATCTGGTGGAGGTGCTGGGTGGTCCTTACTGCAGCGGCGTAGGTCATGGCCTGGGGTTCTGTGGCCGTCGGGGTGCCAAGTGCCTGTTGCACTTCTTCCCGTACCACGTCCATCAGATTCGCTGCTTGCGGCTGTGGGGAGGATGGCAGTAATCGGCGTAGCTCCTCTCGGATGATTTCGCGGATAACTTCCCGCAAGCTGTCGCTAGTGGTGGCCGGCGTGTCCGAACGGATTGCACAGGCAGAAAAGGACGATTGTACTGCCGAGCTCGGACGTCGAGGGTCTTCTCAATCGTGCAGGCTTCTTGCATGAATTCCTCGACTGTTTTTGGCGGCTGGCGGACGAGGCTTGCAAAGAGTTGTTCTTTTACGCCGCGCATTAAAAACTGAACTTTCTTTTCCTCGGTCATCCCGGGGTCGGCGCGGCGAAATAGGCGCTTCATCTCCTCGACGTAACCGCGGACGGGCTCATTCGGAAGCTGGATCCTGGACTCGAGGAGTCTTTCGGCTCTTTCTTTCCTCACGACACTGGTGAATACCTTCAATAGTTCTCTCTTGAATAGCTCCCATGTCGTAAGGGACGACTCGTAGTTTTCGTACCACGTGCGTGCGGAGCCATCCAATGAGAAGAACACGTGTCCAATTTTTGCCGCACCATCCCACTTGTTGAATGACGCCACGCGCTCAAATTGATCCAACCATTCTTCAGGGTCTTCGCCTAGGGATCCATTGAAAGTTGGCGGCACCCGCGGCTGCTGCAGTATGATCGGTGTCGACATCTTCGGCGAGGTTGCGGTGCTCGTAGCCGCGTCTTTTCGCTGTCTTGTACGGTCCGGCAGTTTCCCGAACTCAGGCTCCTCTCCTTGGAGACGTCGGCTGGCTCGCTGAGCTGCTGGCTCGTCCTGGGGTGCGAAGCGCTCAGGGCTGGCTTCACGACTTGAAGGGGGCGTCCGGAACATGGAAGGCTACCCCGCACCTCCACCAGATGTCACGTAGTGGTGACGGCAGTCGAAGCAGCGATGAAGACGGACAAAAGGTCTTCTAAAAGAAAACTGTTTTTTTTCGGGGCTGACTTCCACCAAAATGGACTGAATCACTCGGCGGCAGCGAAGCGACAAGCGTGATGGATGGATGGATGGATGGATGGATGGATGGATGGATGGATGGATGGATGGATGGATGGAATGATGGAATGATGGAATGATGGATGGATGGAATGATGGAATGATGGATGGATGGAATGATGGATGGATGGATGGATACGGCTGAACCCCCTGGCTCAAGCCACCTAGCCATGAATTACGAAATTACCACTACGTGACAATATAAAGCTCCGCAATGGGTATTATTGAGCGGTTTCCTCCTTTGCGTTTTGGGAATGCTTCAAGTGGAGGTCTATTGAACTCCACGAAGTCTCTGTAGCGGCAAAAGCCGCCCCCCCTCTCCCCTCCCCCTTCTCCACAACTGGAGATGTTGAATTTTCGTATTAGAGCTGATAGTTTGGCGAAACACCTGTTAATTTAGTCTCCGCAGAAATGCTGCCGCTGGAGGCGAAGAGCGCCAGTCGGACGCCGGTTATGAGAACATGCCTGCGCAAGGTCACGCAGAAGTGATCGCGTTTACGAGCGCCGATTCAGGCCTGACAGAAGTAGGCTTACCTTCCTGAGCAGCTAGGAAGCCAGAGTCTGAAAGACATGAATAAGCGCCGTTGATGCGCGTGGAACATATGCACATGTACAACAGGCTGCTTCCTCCAACTGTGTTGTCTTTAAATATAAAGTCATTTGGAGAAAAGAAATGAGAATCGAACAGGAGACGTCCAGTTGAAAAGTGCCTTATTGAGGAAGGGATAAGCAAAGCGGAGTCGTACGAATGTATGAGGAGCTATAAAGGAACCTGTCAGGTGACCTGTTAGTAAAAATTACGTTTTATAAGGGCGTTTAAATGAGTACAAAAAATAGAAAGTGATTCCTTACGTTCGGTTGCGACCAGGAAGTCTTCCGTGAGAACTTAGAATTTGTAGTTTTCAGAAAAATAACGATATTTGTTACAATCTTGAAAAAAGTCATGAAAAAATATAAACCCAATACATATTTCCTGTGTCACAATATATAGCTAGTGAAGTTTGGTACAAGAAACATATTTTATGGCAAAAATGGTTGTCGCATTGCACTTTGTTTTGTTCTGAGAACTATCCAGATACTTCGAGCACAGATGTAATTATTCACAATTTTAAAGATGCCATTTTAGCTGCTATGGTTGCTTTGCTGTATTGAGTACGTTTTGTGCGCAACTGGGCCTTTTCTCGGTTTGGGTGCGTTATGAGGCAAACGCTGTAGGTAAACATAAAACTCCACTGCAGCTGTAAAGAAATGACCCGACCCAGTCTTTATAGCCTCAATGAGGGCGATACTGCCGCTTACAGTAGTGAAGAGTACGTATGTTTCTAAGCCGGAAAGAGTGACGATTTTTTTTTTTAAGAACGACCACCAGGTAGAATACCCTATGCCGCTGATACACAGGTCCCCTCTGAAAGTGGCTGTGCTCTCATGAAAAGTGACACTTCGACTTCACAGGCGTGCCACGAAGTTGCTGAAACATGCGTAGTGGTCTGATCGGTACACGGGTCGGCATTTAGGGAACCACGGTACTCGACTGCAAATGAGTAGTAGTAGTAGTGGTAGTCCTTATTTGGGGGGACAAAAATTTACAGAATTTGTTCTTGTTGGGTAGGCTAAAGGCGGTTTCCCGCCTGGCGCCTGACGAGGGCATCCCACCCTTAACAGCAGTGGCAACCAATTGCAGGATTTGTTTGAGAACAGTACTTGTAATACATCCATACTTGTATTACAACACAACCAAGTCATGATAGCGTAACTGTAGGTACTCTACATATTGAGCATATATGTATAGCATATTTGAGAGAGAGCACAAAAACACAATAGGACAAAAAATAAAGAAAAAATGCCTGCTTATGCACATCATAAAGCAAATAAATCAATCAGATGAAAAGTAAATGGGAATATACCTCTAAATGCGTTTTACACGTTCAGAATATTTGTCTTTGTACAAAATAAAATAGGATACATATGGCATAAGAAAGTTCCACCGATATCTCCACAAGATACATTGCTTCAATGTTTTCTTGATTTTGTGTTATGACGGATTTGCCGATAGGATTTCAGAAATGGCAGCATATCGATTCAGTAGGTTTGGTATTTGTGTGCATAACCTGTGATCTCCATAGTTTGTACGTGAACTGGGCATTTGTATTGCATCTTGCATAAGTTCATATGGGGTAGATTTTTTACTGTATTTAACTTGAAATATTGAGTGGTCCGACATATACTGACGCATTATTTCTAGGGATAATTTATATTTCATTAGCTTACTAATGTCCAGTATAGAGTTAGTATTGAAATGTGGCGAGCAATTTTCGTTTTCGGAATGATTCCAATAGCACGTATTGAACGATTTTTGAGAGGCTGCAGAGGAGTGAGGTTTCTTTTGCGGTGTACTAGACCATACAAGAAAGCAGTATGTTAAACGGGAATGGAACTGGGTGAAGTATATTTGTTTTGTTACCGATATTGACAAGTTGTATCTTAACCTATTTAATACGCGTACAACGCGGGAGAGTTCAATTCAGAGCACATCAATGTGCTTGTGCTAGAGTAAGATTTCAAGTAATATTCCTCTCTCGCCACTTTAACAACGCAGCGACTGCTAACCTGGAACAAGCACTCCATATGAGCATTGAGGGGATGGAGCAATGAACGCTCAAATGAACAACATCGAGTCTCAATATTTCCAGGGACCAGAAAGAATCACTACTCTGTTAAGATAGACGCATGGCTGGTTGCACAAGCTTACCTGGTGGATCGGCGGAGCTGTGTTTGACCTTACCTTGTGGGAGACAGAAATATGGATATATAGCTGCGCGATTCATTTTGTGGAGGTAGACTTCAAAGGATTAACGAAAAATATTTAAAGTACAAATGCATGCGTGATTCTGGCACAGGTAGTTAACAGGTGACCGAAAATGCGAGATAATTTTTTGACTTACTGAAGCAATAAGAGGAAATTTATCACTAGTATAACCCTCCTGCACAGTTCAATGATCCGGCGTCACCGGGAGGCCAGCCGTTTGATCCCGAACCCTGTTTGATCCGAAACCTGTTTTGATTTGAAATTTCCTCAACGAAAAACTTGTTCATGTGCCGTTAAATTTAACTGCTGCGATAGTGTGTGCACAGTACACCATTAATGCGGAAAAATCCCCGGACGACTCATAGCTGCGTCGTACGGCATTTTCTGTGCTGTGCGTGCCGTTGTGTTACTGGCG
The DNA here is from genome assembly GCF_052857255.1 of Amblyomma americanum. Taxonomy (NCBI): domain Eukaryota; kingdom Metazoa; phylum Arthropoda; class Arachnida; order Ixodida; family Ixodidae; genus Amblyomma; species Amblyomma americanum. The sequence goes on along the minus strand of NC_135502.1, from coordinate 7,258,541 downwards.
GCAGGACACTTCATAGAATTGAAGAAGGGCTACTCGAATATGCATTATTCTAATGGCTCATGATTCTTTTTTTCAGTCATGGAACGCCCTCACAACAAGTGGCTTCCTGCATGCACTGCTCACCGCAAAGCTTAAGCAGCCGCCGGTACACGAATATCTCGACGGGCTTCGAGCTTTTCGAATACGCGAGTCGCACCACCGCATCCACTTTGTCGGCATAACACTTAATGTGACCCTTCACGCTTGACACTTAATAAACAATAGTACCCTTAACCTCGGCAGTTTTCTGCCGTTTTGTTAGTAGCCGACGAGCGGCCTCAGACTATCGTTTTTAGTTTAGCTGCTGGCGAACGTTCAGATTTGGAAAAAGGAGAGGCTCTCATTCGTTATTGCCAGTTTGGGGCCGCATCGGTCCTTTCACATGCCTACAATAAAAGGCACTGGAGCTCTAAATGCATCATGGCTGGCAACGATTACTACAAACTTCTCGGTGGTGGTCTACTGACTGTTTGTTAGGCAGTTATAACTTACTGGCGTTTAGAAGTTCACAATAAAATTACCAAAAAATAGTTTGGAGGAAAGGTAAGGGCGCAGTGACTGCCTCACTCCTCGGTGGACACCTCAACGTCGTTGTGAGGGAAGGGAAGACGGAGGGAGTGAGAGAAGGGAGAGAGAGAAACAGGTGCTGTAGTGGAGGGCTCCGAATAATTTCGACCACCCGGGGATCTTTAATGCGCACTGAGGGTTGGCAACCTGGGGCCGAGGAGCGCGGATGTGATTCACGTCGGCTCCGGAAATTCTGTCTCGTTGTGCCAGAAACGTTTATCGGATGTTGGATTCAATGATACCTTGTGCATGGGAACACGTCAGGACCACGTGGATACCAAATTTGTTACTGTGAGTGCAACCGTTTGTCTGTTGCTATCGATTTTGTGCGGACCGCCTGGGACGCGCTAGGCGTCCGTTAGGCCTAGCCCATCTTCGGCCGGAGACGCCGGCCCGGAGGCCCCTGCGCCGCCGGTCAACCGCCGATTCTGTGGACCCACCATGTCGATGGAGGTGACCGTCGAAGGTACGGACCTGGATCCGGAACATTATGACAGCAGCTGGGTCAAAGTGCTCCAACGAAAGGTTGAAGCGAAACACCAACGGAAGCTTCTCGAAGGTTCCAAGGAGAACGCCAAGGTGGAGACGCGCCGTGTCGGACGCGGGGAAGCCGGATACAAAATTGCAGGTGGGGCCGTTTTAGGCCCTACCAAAGCGGTCCGGAGGAAAGCGGCTGAACGATCGATCGCTATGAATCTTCCGAGATTCCCGGATGAAGGCATCAAGCTGATTCTTAGGCCTCGTGAAGGTCTGGGCGTGATTAAACGCACGTCGGGCCCGCTGATCAGTCAGGCCCTCGCCAAGGCTGCCGGACTCGGCTGGTCGGAGCAGGACTCATGGTGTGTAAACGGAAAGCAAGGTACGGTGCTCTTTCATTCCTTGGACTTTAACCGAGGCGTGAAGGTAGCTGCAATTCGTTGCTTTAAACTCGACGACAACGAGCACGAAGTTGTGGCCAATATGATCGCACCGGAGGATTGCGGGCGAGGGGTAGTCCACGGGATCTCTGAGAGGTTCACGGAAGAACAGTTGCTGAAAGCACTGAGAAAGGATCCGAAGAATCCAGACGTCGCTGGAGTGCGTCGGATGGGCAAGACTTCTACTATTATTATCACCTTTCTGGAAGCTGACGTTCCAAGGTTTGTCAGGATTGAAGGCATGCTCATGCCCTGCTGGTTGTTCAAAAAGAGATATGAAGTCTGCTTCAGGTGTGGAGAACTTGGTCATCGCTCCGATGTGTGCGACAGTGAAAACCCAAAGTGTCGTGGCTGTGCGGTGGTGTCGCCGGCCGAAGATCATCAATGCGTTCCCAAGTGTCGCCTATGTGGAAAAGGCCATCTGACGGGTGACAAGCATTGCAAGGAACTCTTCCGTACGCCATACGTAATCAAGAAGAAACAGTGGGAAGCAAAGTTAGCTGCCGAGGAGGAGGCCAAGAAGCAGCAGCAAGTCCGTTTCAGTCGTAGAGATGGCCGCAGTGCGTCCCACGAGCGACCCTCGAGCCATCCGAGGTACCGTTCCGCTTCGTTTCCTCGCCTGCAGCCGCCTTCGTCCAAGACGACGACGGAGGGCTCTCGATTGAAGCAACAGCAGCAGCAGCAGCAGCACCAGCACCAGCAGCAGCACCAGCAGCGGCAGCACCAGCAGCGGCAGCAGCAGCAGCAGCACCAGCAGCAGCAGCAGCAGCAGCAGCGGCAGCAGCAGCAGCAGAAACAGCAGCAGGCGTCAAAAGTGGATTGTGTAAGTAGTGTCTCTCAGGACTCAGATGAAGTCAAGGCTCTCAAAGACCAGAACCGATTATTACAAGCGAAAGTTAAGGCGCTGCAGGAACAGGTTATGGCGATAGGCAGGACTTCGCAGCCGATGAATGATGTAACGCAGCCGGGGCAGCTGCCGCGGAAGGAGCAGGCAGAGCTCCCTAGGGAAAGTCCTCCAGCAACAAAAAAGAAGAGAGGTTCAGAGGAGGATCTTGAAACCCGTATACAAGGATTAGAAAGACGACTCAATAAAAAGGAACAGGATGATCAGATTTTTCAACAGCAAGTTATGGCCGCTTTGGAGCACCTGAGGGCTGCTATGGAACAGCTGCGCGCCGATATGGCAAGCAGAGACGAGAGAATTCAGTGGGTATATCAGGAAATTATTAACCTTCAAAATGGCTCTGCGTCACCGTAGACATACCATTTGGCAGTGGAACTGTAGGGGCTTCGGTCGCAAACGCGCGGTACTCCAGACTTTTTTGATGAGCAGTGACAAACCCGAAGTAATCGCGTTGCAGGAGTGCGGTAAGCACGCCAAGCTGGCGAGTTACAAATCGTACGTAGGACGAGGTGACAACACGCGAGTAGCCACTCTCGTCAAAAGGAATATAACGGTGTTGCAGCATGATACCGGGACTACAAATCTGGACCATATTCTGATTGAGATAATCTCGCAAAAGAGGAAACTCAATAGTCTGTTCATTCTAAATGTGTATAGCCCGCCACGCCAAAAAAGTCCTTGCGGCTTCGATGAGCTCTTCGCGAAAGCGCGCGTGATCTCGAAGGGAGGGCCCCTTTTGATAGTCGGGGACTTTAACGCGCATCACCCGGCATGGGGGTATAAGTACACGCAGGTAAAGGGACGCGAACTATGGACTAGTATTCAGCAGAATGGCCTAGTGCTTCTGACGGATCCCCTAAGACCTACCCGTCAGGGCAACAGTGTTTCGACAGACACGTCCCCGGACTTAACTCTAACCGGAGGCCGCATCTCTGCCACCTGGTGCAACACGGACGAAAACTTGGGTAGCGATCATAAAATTATCGAAATTGTAGTCGACAACGGACCACCGGTTGCCCGCACCAAGAAGGTGGCTTCGGTGAACTGGGAGGCTTTCCGAAATGGCCGCACGGGGCAGGAGGAAGGCATAAGCAACATTGATGACTGGAGTAAAAATGTCCTTCAGTCGGTCCGCGAGGCAACCGAGGAGGTAGAGGTTGACGAAGAAGTCCAGGGAGTAGATCGTCACATGGTCCGTCTCTGGCGCAAGAAGAAGGACCTTGAAACGCGGATTGCGGACAAGAGGGGGAACAGGAACTTGCGAAGACAATTGGCCTTGCTTAACAAGGAAATCGAAGAGTACGCGCTCGTTTTAACAAGGCAAAACTGGAACAACATTTGCGACCAACTGGACCGAAACATCGGGAAGGCAGGTACGTGGCACTTGCTTCGGCATCTTCTAGATCCGGACAAGTCCAAACTGGAGGCCAGGCAACAACTTCACCGGCTAGTACATACATTTGACGGGACCACGGATACGCTCATATCCCAAGTCCGGGACCGGTACTTGAGCTGCGCGACGGGTACAGCTGAACCGCTACCAGATTACGGGGGGCAGGAAAACCCGGACTTAGATAAACCGATAACGGTTGCCGAAGTCCGGGCAGAAATAAACAGATTGAGGACCAGGACTGCCGTGGGTCCGGACAAGGTCAGCAACCGAATTCTAAGAAATTTGGACGACACGTCGATCCGACATCTCGCTGCCTTTATGCAGGAGTGTTGGGAAGCCGGTCGACTGCCGACAGCATGGAAGGACGCGAACCTTGTGTTCCTCCCGAAGCCGGGAAAACAGCCGGGTTTCGAGCACCTGCGTCCCATTTCGCTCACGTCGTGCGTGGGCAAACTGATGGAACATGTGATTCAGACCCGGCTGAACCGATTTTTTGAGGACAAGTGTTTATATCCAAATACCATGATTGGATTTAGACCGCATTTGTCGGCATGTGATGTCATGCTGCAGCTAAAAGAACAGATAATAGAAAATCCAACGCTAGACACCAGGGTGATCGTTGGTCTAGACGTGTCGAAAGCTTTCGACAACGTGAAGCACTCGGCCATTCTGGAGGGTCTGGCTGCGTTAGACGTGGGTGTTCGTACCTACAACTACATACGCGATTTCCTTACAAACAGAACGGCATCTATAAGCATGGGGGGTAACACACTGACGGGTATTCAACTGGGCAACAAGGGCACACCGCAGGGATCGGTGTTGTCCCCGACCCTGTTTAATATCGCCATGCTTGGCCTCCCCGCACAACTGGACAAAATTCCGGGGCTGAACCATACGTTGTACGCAGATGACCTGACTCTGTGGATGTGCAGGGGCAGTGATAGCCAAATTGAACTGACGCTTCAAAGAGCTATAGATGTAACAGAAAAATACTTAGAACCAATCGGTCTCAGGTGCTCGGCCGAGAAATCGGAAGCGCTATTTCTCGCGCCCATGCGGTCGCCACAGCGTCGGCGCATAAAGCAGGACGGACCGTATAACGCGGGAATCACACTCAGGGTCAACGGTAATGTAATTCCAGCGGTGGAAAGCATTAGGGTTCTAGGATTACGAATTCAGGCGAACGGCAGGAACTCGGAAACGATTCAGAGACTAGAGGCTAGCACCAGTCAAACTTGCCGACTCCTAAAACGAATCGCTAACAAACATGCGGGTATGAAAGAAGCTAACCTCCTTAGGCTAGTGCAATCTTTTATAATCAGCAGGATAGTCTACGTGGCACCTTATTTGCGGCTTTACCAGGCGGAAAAGGACAAACTGGATGTTTTAATCCGTAAAGGGATAAAAACAGCACTAGGTTTACCACCCTGTGCGCCAACAAAAAAGATTTTGAGTCTAGGGGTTTCGAATACCCTCGAAGAGCTCATTGAGGCTGCAAGGACCTCGCAGTATCAGAGACTTTTACGCAGTCGTACTGGTCGCAGCATTCTGGAGAAGCTGGGGCACGAGCCTCGAGCGTGCTCGAGACGTACGGACCTGGTTCCTAGACAGGTTAGGGACAAATTAAAGATACCCCCACTCCCCAAAAACATGCATCCCATCTACCATGAGAGCCGGAGGAAGGAAAGAGCAGTAGCGTTGCAAGCCCGCTTTCAGGGCAGACAGGATGTCTTGTATACGGATGCCGCACAATGCACAAACAGTTCGGGGCACATTTCGGTAGCCACTAGGGAAAACGGAGGCCCGGTAGCGTGCTGCAGCACCAGACACTCGACAGTAACGGAGGCGGAAGAGTTGGCCATTGCGCTGGCTCTAACTCAACAACAGGTTAAAATTATCGTGAGTGACTCAAAATCAGCAATTAGAAACTTTGACGCGGGCTGCATTTCAGCTATAGCAGCACGAGTGTTGGCCGGCAGTCCACCACCGGCAGAACTGGTAGCGCTCATCTGGACACCCGCGCACCAAGGGTTGAGGGGAAACGAGAAAGCGCACGCACTGGCCCGAGGATTAGCTACTTTCCGGGATCCCAGTGGCGTCTTGTGCACAACCCCTTCCCCCTCGCGCGATGAGGAGCTCCTACAGTTCGAAGACGACCTTAACACGTATCAGGAAATCCTAAACCATTACAAATTAGGCCGAGCGGTACTTCCAAAAGCAAGTAATCAGCTAACCAAAAACGAAGAGGTTGCGTGGCGCAAGCTCCAAACCGGAGTATTCCCTAACCCTCAGCTTTATAGCAAGTGGCACCCTGAGATTTTCAGCCCCAGGTGCAAACGTTGCGACGGCATAGCGGACATGATCCATATGGTATGGACATGTCCGAGCTTTGGACAACTTGACCGAACAGATGAGTCCTGGGAGGCACTGCTTCACAACGAGGACGAAACTAAACAACGTGAAGTCATCCGTCTCGCCCTTGCCGCTGCTGAGATCCAAGAGATCCCGGTCGACGGCTGAGGGGGAGGACATGGCTGGGACCGAGCGGCGCCTCGGATACCCATCATCCTTTTGACGGGTGCTAATAAATGTTATTTCTCTCTCTCTCTTAATGCGCACTGACATTGCACTATAAACGGGCGCCTTTTTCATTCCGTTTCCATCGAAACACAGCCACCGCGGCGGCGGCAGAAACGCGCAACACATGGGAAGGAAAGCACATTTTTCTTTGTTCAGTTTCTGTGTGCCGTGTTAGGGCTGCAAGTTTTAAAAGGTACGATAACTTCACGGTGGCGACATTATATTGGTGTAGTGTTCGATATGAAGCGCGTCGCAGTTAAGTTGAAATGTAGTGGCTAGTTACGCCATTGCAAAACTCGTGGTTTGCCGCAGTTAGAATTCTAGACGAACCAATGAACTGTAGCTTCTACAGAAGCCCCACTGTTCTTCGTCTCTTCGTTCGCTGCACAACAAGTGACGTTCGTAGCATACCGAGAGGGAAATCGAAACGACATCTAGGGGAGCTGTTTCACTGATCAGCAGTTTAATAAAGGTTTGTTCTTCGCCACAACCAGCGAACGGACGTAAGAGATTGTTTCATTATCTTGCGACCGATCCTATCGTTACCAGGAAATTTTCTGTTGTTGTTTATAACTTGTTTCTTCGGCCCACTGAAAGAAATTAGTTTTGCCACTGAAAGCAATTGTTTCTGAGACAAGCAAAACACTATCTGATGGGCTTAATTAGAAGCTGAATGCTTTGCAGGCACCGCAACTGATGGACAGTATTGGGCATATAAGGTGATAAATGCGTGCGATTTTCAGCCATAGTAAGGACACAGAAATAGCAGAGTGCTTAAAGGTAGGAACCTTCCAGACGCCAGATACTTGCCGTGAGGGTTGGGTTGTGCGATTTTGTTACCTGTCAAGAATAAAGCGAAACAAGAATTTCTGTTGAAAAGAAAACTCATGTAAAAGTAGAAGTGAAATTTGGTAGGCCCAGAGACTGCATAAAATATGGAATCTACAAATTACGCTTTATCTTTTCGATTAATTGTGAGTGCCCTTGAAAACTGATTCCATGGTCCTTATCGCGTAGTGGACATTATTTTAGAATTGGTTCTGTTAACGAATGCATGCTATGCAAGAATGATTTTGGATACAATAACATAGAAAGATAGCAGAGTTACGCCAGATTTAAAGCGCATCAGATTAGTTATGACGACGCGAGCTGAAATGAAAACTTTGGGCGAATAGCTTAGGTAGCCCGGAAAGGAATACTTTTGAATCCAATTTTCTCGGCGACAAATGCGCCCTTTGCTGCCGGACAAACGTTGTATGGAGTTGTCCTCAGTGTCCCTATAAGATTCGTGGCTAGTTTGTGAACGCTCCCTCAAAGGTATCACTGGTCTTCCACCCAGATGATTCAAGATTGTTGACTGCAGTCATGACTTTCAGGCTATGAGGGACGCCGTACTGAAGGGCTCCGGAAATTTCGACCACCTGGGGTTCTCTAACGTGCACTGGCATCGCACAGCACACGGGCTTCTAAAATTTCACCTTCACTGAAATTCGACCACCGCGGCCGGGATCGAACCCGCGTCTTTCGGGTCAGCAGCCGAGGGCCATAACCACTGAGCCAACGTGGCGGCCAGCCATGACTTTTAACTGATCTTTAAATCCCGCAAGCTGTTACTACAGGCTCCCGAGGGTAGAGGTTCATGCTGTGCAATTTGTGCAAGGATCAATTTTTCTGGTAACGCTTAAGAGAAATCGTGAGCCCATCGTCAACATGTTTAGTTCAGTTGCATGGGCAGTACGAAGCGATAATATTTCGTCTAACAGTGCTACTGCTGGCTTACTCTAGATGCTCAACATCAGAAGGAATGCGGGCTCACTCATTGTGCAAGCCCGGTGCTTGGCTGGTTCAGTGATTTCAGGCAGAAGAGCGAGGCGGTGGGTTAAGCTTGACGGGTTGCAGCTGTTCAGGCCTGCGTAATCTTGCCCTGCCACGCAGTAACCGTGTCGCACGCCGCGTATTCTTCTTCTCCTGTGGCCCTCATAGTAGCGTTGCTCGCATTCTTTTTCCTCTTCGCGTTCACATGGAAGCTCACCGGACAAGGCGACATGAAATTACCGATTCTTTCCAGACTATAGGTGAATCACGCATCTTGTTAATTTCCCGAAGTAAATTTCTGTGCTTGATTTGCTGGTAGCGTTTAACATAAGTGAGTGAGTTTGTTCTTTTCCGTGAACAGCGCTTCGCCTCCTATGTGCCAACGAGCCATTACGGTGGATGAATGAATAGATGGAGGGAAGATACGACTGGCCCCTTTCAAACGGGGTGGTGGCAGTTGCCGACATGCTCGGCTTTTTATTTATTTTTATTTAGCTGTGTTATGCATTTGTCTCAAAATTCGCTATTTTCTTTGAATACGTTTTCAGTCCTACATTTCTAACCATATGTCACCTGTCTGGTTTTGAGCCACCAATCTTCCAATCGCTTTTTGCTAACTTCAACCGCAGATTTATTTACATGACCATGGTTATCTCTAAACCATAGGGCCTCAGGGAGAGTGTCTGTGCCAGCATCGGCATCCTAATGACAACCATCACATTCGAGTTTGAGGTGTTCAATTGTTTTAACACATTTACCGCACGAAGCACATGTGTCATCTTCTTCGTTAAATTTCTTTTTGTAGCTGCGCGTTCTAAGACACCCCGACCTAGCTTGAAAGAGTAGGGCACTGCCTCTTGGCTTATCATAGAGTGATGCCTTCCTGATTCTCCTTTTGCAGTGTTGATATATTTCTACACTATTTATTTTCCATTCTGTTATTCCAGTTTTTACCTTCCGCGTTTTTTACCTGCCATTTATGCTCTTTCTTTCTCCGGCCTTGTGTCCTGCGTACTTCCTGGTTAGCTTCCTAGTTCTTTTCCGCCACTGTGAGTCAACGCTGTTTCTGTATAAGTATTTAAATACCTTATACAATTTAGATACCTTATAAAAATACCTTACCTGTCCACCTGTTATTGTACAGTTTCCTCAGGTGTTCTTCATATAATATTTTACTCTGAGTTTCTCGTGCTTCGAACAATGCCCAGCCCATATCCCCGTGTGCTGCCTCGTTTGTGGTTTTGCCGTGGGCACCTAGGTGTAATCTTCCAACAGCTCTCTAATTTAGTTCTAATCTCGACTGAACCTCTGCCCTTAAACACAGAACCGCATTCCCGAAAGTAAGCCCCGACACCATTATTTCTTTCCGAATGCCTCTCAGTACTTCATGTTGGTTGTATCCCCATAATGCTTTTAACCGTTTCCTTTATTCTTGGACCATGTTCATTAATCAGCTAGATTGGAATTTCGTCTATCCCTGCGGATGTGCAGTGAGGAATAGTGAGGCACATCCGCTTCCGCCGTTTTCCCATTTAAGACTGGCAAGTTCTAGGCTCCTTTCTATTATCCTGTCCTGTGTTGCTCCCTCATTTGGGGACACTGCCCCATCGCCGCTCCTGAATGACTCACTTATAACTGATGTAATATAATTCACGAGGCATGATCACAAAGCGCTTCCTATCGGTGGTTATGTTCGCGCAAACTGCCCATGTGTTGTAGTAGCCGTCTGCGAGATGGCAGCACCTAGTCCACGGGCAGCAAGCAGACGGCGTAACAGAACCGCCGAGCTCTGGGATATGCCGGCAGCCTCATTTCGCCTAGCCGCTAGTGATCTTATATCGAATTTAGCAGCGAAAGGCCTTGTGTATTGAGAATATGTGGTCCCCTGCATACCTAGGTATCTGCTCCCAGCGGTCACGTGTTCCTCTTTGTCAGCATGGAGCTCTATCGATGCGCCACAAGTCTGAATGCCAGTCGGTAGACTCACTGTGGGCTTCCTTCGTTTTTACCGACTAAAGGACAACATGGACGCGCTCCATACAAAGAACGGAACATTACTTCTATCTTATATTCCCCTACCTTGATCTCACTCTTCAGGTGTAGGGTAGCCAACCAGGCATTCCTGCCTTAGTGACCTTCCTGCCCTTCCCCTTCAGTGTGTCTGTCTCTCTCCCCCTCATTTTCTCTATAATGAGGCAGTCTCAACTAATTTTGGACTGCTCCGCTTCTCTCTTGGGAGGAGCTAACCTGTTTGCAGAGTACACGCAAATAGGGTTACCGTGTGCCGCACTAAGGAACTGTCTCTTCTCACTGAAGATATACTGGAGAAAGTTGTTTAGCTTTCCTTTGTAGCAGTATGTTTACACTCGGAATGATGCTAATGAATAATTAATTACTCCTGTTATTGTCTCTTCCCTCAATGCACGTGAGTCTCGGCGTGACCAAGGAAGTCCCTAATTAACTTTTTTTCTAAAGGCAAGCGCTTTGGAGTGCCGACAGTAACATTAGCTTTGGGCGAATCATCTTTATTTTTGCGCTCTGCACGTTTTTTGCTTTGTTATTGTTGTTGCCTCTGAAGCAATAGCACTAACCCACGGCGGGGATTGCCTCTCTACGCCTTGGTGCGTGCCTTGTGCGTTTTTTCTTTCTTCTTTTTGAGTTTTCTACCTTTCCCTTCTGCATTACGATCTTTAATTGCATTGTGTGCTGCTCACCCATTTTTACGTTGAGGACCCATAATTTTGTTCTTCACGCCTTGTTTTCCTTCGTGTTTTTTTGTTAGTGCGATCGAATCTTGCCTTATTTCTCTCTTTATTGTCCCTTTCTACATCTTTTCTCTTCTCTCACCTTTCTGGAGCAGGCAGGCAGAGTCACTGGCTTTGCAGGCAGGTTTTAATGTGCCCCCCTCTGGTGGCAGTTGTCAGCCCGCTACTTTTTATTGGGTCTTTATTAATGTGTTTAAAAACAATAAAAAGTATATGCTATCCAAGAGGTCAAGCTGCACGTGCGACTGGTACGCTGAAAATATGAATCAACGTGTATTGCAGAACCGCGAGACGAAGCTGTTTCGTCGGGAGCTTTTCAAAAAATGTGAAGCGTCAAGAGAATTCGTAACTCTTATTTGCCGGTGTTAAAAATCGACGGTTAATGAGACCAAGAGATCCAACTACCGATAAACGTTGGCGAAAAGAACAACACGGAATTCCACACATCATCCATGCGATGCTAGTGAAGACATGATGAATAACTAGTACTACGCGATAGCGTAAGGAGCCCGTTCTGCCAAAAACCTAGCGTCGTCCGTCGTCAGTCGGGAAAAATCCTGGATGTTTCAAGTAAAGCTATCGAAATGGGGGAGGGTCCAAATGAAGCCGAGATTGGCGAAGAGGTTCCTCGATTGGGGATACTTCAGAATATAGAAGCAATTCATTAAAAGAAACCAGCCTGCTTTGGGGGTCGGAACCCAGGCCCTCTGCGTGCGAGGCAGGCACGCAACGCGTATAGGCCACGAAGGGTCAAGGGAGCACCTGGAGAACGCGTAGTGGTATGTATGACTTAGTAACGTGTGTTTGATGAGCGTGTAGCGGCGCAGTATGTCGTGATTGGTATAGGTAACAGATAGTCGGTAATTGTGATTGTTGATCAGTATTCGGTAATATGACCGAAAATTGTGATTTTAATTGACGACCATGATCGGTGAAGTTATTGTGGAATGGTAATCAGTAATTATGATTGGTAATCGGTGATTAGTAATTGCTGATTGGTGATCGATAATTGTAATGGATAATTCGAATTGATACTTGGTAATTAACCTCTCTTTATTATTGGTAATTGACACTTGTGATTACGGAAAGTCTTTAATTGGTGAATTGTAATCGATAATTGTGAATTCCAAAAGCGTTGACTTCTCGCGGCGGCCGCCGCGGAGAGCAGGCCGAGGCGTCCCTCTAATTTTTTGAAGTGAATGCTCGCACCACTAGTGCAGTCTCAACAGCAACACATAAACAGAGAGATATAATGACTGGCCAGACAACAATCAGAGCAGTGAAACATGTTCAGAATAGTAAAATTTTCTCCTCCTTACTGCCGACATCCGATAAACGTACTCTAACATTTCGTCGATCGCGTTCCGTTCATAGTTTCTGTGAGGTGAATCATAAGCGCGGCAGTACTTGTAAGGAGTGCCGCTAAATATCTCTCAATTTTCAGTAATGGTTGGTTTGGTTTGGTTTATAGGGGTTTAACGTCCCAAAACAACTCAGGCTATGAGAGACGCCGTAGTGAAGGGCTCCGGAAATTTCGACCACCTGGGGTTCTTTCACGTGCACTGACATCGCACAGTACACGGGCCTCTAGAGTTTCGCCTCTATCGAAATTCAACCGCCGCGGCCGGGATCGAACCCGCGTCTTTCGGGCCGGCAGCCGAGCGCCATAACCACTCAGCCACCGCGGCGGGTAATTTTCAGTAATGGGGATTTGTCTTGAATGCCGAGTGTCTTATGAAAGCCGCTTTCTCGGCAGTACACGGCGAGGGACTCACGAGTTACGTTCAAATATATTGGGTTAAAATCACTAATGAACTACCACTGTTATCATTCATTGCTTTCATTGATCAGTGCACACCGGCAAGTCCGCAAATTTCTGGTAGAAATGTTAGCTGCCATTTCCCACCTTATGTTGTTGCGGTGTTGGGGTCTATGACGCATAAGAAATGAGAATGTCATGCACCAAAATCAAGTTGTGTGTGTTTTTTGCGCTGACAAAACCCAGATTTTCAGTTATAATGCTTGTAGAACATTAACAGTTTTCAAGAAATTAATGTTACTTGAAAAATATACAATTGCATGTTCTCCTAGAAGAAAGCTAAGGGGAAAATAATTGTGTCCGAGGTAAAACCGCGAGACTTGCCTTGTTCTTAGTTTCTGTGAACGTTAATAGTTATGCACATTGTCACGTGATTTACTTTATTTTCCTATTCACCGTAATCTTGATTAAAGAGCTGGGGAGGCGTTGCATCAGCTTCTCCCGTAGGTACACCAGTCACCTTACTGTTTCATCATCGTTTCCGTTAGGAGTGTCACCCTATTAGATGAAGGTTATTAGTCGTCTTCGCCGGCAGACTCAGGCAGATTGAGCAGGAAAGCGAATGGGCAGACCACTATAGTTACCATGCGGCTACCACCCAATTTTCTCAAAATTTAGAGCAAACCAGGCGATTGTTTATTCCCCTAAATACTTGGCACAACTTTCGTCCATTAAAAACGACTTTACGTTGCCTGTCCGGCGCTTCTTCAGCTGGCGCTTTTTTGCAATGCTTGGCGCTTATTCCGCGTGGCTGCATGAATGATGACTGTTGGTCACGTCCACCGTCCGCTCACTTGGATGAAACGCGCTTCCCGCGCCGAGGTGATTCCTCAAGGGCGGTTCACATGTAAGCGAATTGGCGAACAGAGCGAACAGCGGCGCGGCGCTGCGAAGCGGTTCGCGAGCTTTCGTTTCACATGCATCGCCGCTCCGCGTTTCCCACCGCTGCGAAAACCAATGTTGCTGGCAAAAGATATGCGCCTGCAACCGGTTTTGGTGGCCTGCAAACACAAAAAAAGCCTAATGTAAAAGCATTATTTTGTCTCTTTTCACAGTTTATTTAAATTTAAATAATTATATTTAATTATTACGTTTTAAGAATTAAACAGCACTTCATACAATTTCTTTCCTAAACAAAAGTTCGCACGTGCGGCGTACAAACTCGCGTGGCAACGCCGGGCCGTTGTTGGCTGAGATGCGGTGCTGCCGCGTCGCCGCCGCGAAAATTTCCAACTTGCCCGAACCTCGCCGCTCCAGCCGCTGGGGCTTCCTCCGCCGCTTGAGAGAGGGTGTATGCGCCGCTGCGGCGGAGTTCGCGAGCGGTTCGCTTGCATGTGAAACGGGCTTCACGGCGTCATCTGTCATTACCCAAGTTTTCTGAAACTGTTGGAGAAAGAAGCGGTTTGAAGCGCTTTCTTTTGAAGAATAGAGGCACAGATTTCTCGACGCATAATATACACCTGGCCGGCGTAGTGGCAAGAACACTGTGCACTATGCGTATGCACATGGTGTGTCTCTGCGACAACGTATTATTTGAATTCTGTGACCGGTCTTTTCGTTTTTCTATGCCTACAATTCTGGACCAAAGACTTTTGTTGCGAAAGCAAAACTACGCCATCCAGCGAGCCATTTCGTCTCTTCGCGCACTTCAGCCGTATGCCGTATGCCATGGCCGACGAACGACTTTGACCCGCCTTTGCCTAGCAACGCCGCAGCCGCGCTCCAACAGATGGCGCTGCCGTCGACGCCGCTGCCGTCGCCGCTCGCTCCACCATATGTGCTCCGCTGGGGTAGAGGGAGAGGAGGTGTCGCCTCGCGGGGTGTGTGCATATATATATATATATATATATATATATATATATATATATATATATATATATATATATATATATATATATATATATAGCAGACAAGGTAAAGGAAAATGAGGGGCTCGTTTGACAAACATAAGAAGGAAGCCAACAGCCACCTAGATTAAAGGGACACTGAGGAGAAATTGAAGTTGGCTTGTATCGATAGAATAGCAGCTCCTGATCACAAAAACGCCACTCTTACTGAAAACAAAGCTCTTGTAATGTAGAAAATAGCAAGAACCAAATTACAGGTGTCGCCGCCACACGCCAATTTCGCAAGTACAAGCGTGATGACTTCCTACGACAAGAGGCGCCACCTTGAAGGAATTTTCCTTACTTTATGGAAGCCACGAATCTCTGAGGCTGGCAAGAGAAGGTTGCGCACCGCACCGCACCGCTAGCAGTCAGAAATCACGGAGTCTGCGTTTACGTCACGTATCACGTCACTCCGTTCTGAGACGTCATAAGAGTTGCCGTGGCGTCATAAGAGTTCCCTGAGTTTGAATCAGAGCTGCGGGAAAAAACTTTTTCATTTTCGAATCCAAATTTCTTTGAAATAAATGCATTTTTCGCGCCCGGACAAGCGGCAACAAAGCCATGAAATGCCGAACTATCAGATTTTGCTAAGAAAAAAAAATTTGATAGAGTTCTCCTCAGTGTTCCTTTAATACTTCAATTAATCAGTTGGTTAAAAATCAATTATGAAGCAGCAGAAAAACAACCATGCCGCCTGTATATATATATATATATATATATATATATATATATATATATATATATATATATATATATATATATATATATATATATATATATATATATATATATGCGCTTTGCCTCAGTGGATTCTAGTCTTTATGGAGAGCGGGAAAGAGGCAACAACGAAAGAACGAAGCGAGGAATAGACAACGCGCTCAAGAGACACCAGAACAACGCGCCGCACGACTCAAGAAGCGTCGTAACGAAGATGCGGCCAAAAGAAGTCGTGCCACGTCCCGGAGTGACTCTTCAACGGCGGAAGCGACCGGTTTGAATTTTCGAAAGCGTCGGAATGAGACGCTGCGTAGACGACGTGCCGAGGAAACGAGGCTTTCGCAATTCAACTAGGGTTAACTAGAGCTAAACCACAGCCAATTTTTTGAGCGGGAAACCTTTTATGAGCGCAATTTTTCCATACAATGTAAGATTTTGCTATAACAAACAATATCCGCGAATCACCGGATGGCAGTCTTGATTTTTTTTCTATTAACGTTTTTGCTTTCGTCATAAGCGTGCCCCATTAGTTTTCTATGGGAGTCTTAGCAGTTCGATGCGGTCGATGGAAACGCTTTAAAATAAATATTTTGCTACATATTAGAAGAATGGACCATTGCCTTCAATATTTTCGTTAAAGTATTTTACAATTTTCAAGTTTTAAAAATTTCTGCACGAAATATTTGGACATGCGTTTATAGTTTCCATGCCGCGCTCTACGTTTCGAATCCACTGAGCTTTGCTTTAATATTATTTATATTCAAGCTTAAATAATTCATGTACATTCTCAGTAACAAGAAACAGATGCGTCAGATTTTTTTTTTACTTTCCATGATGTGTATATGCTTGGAAGAAGAGCTTAGGCTCATGGAGGTTTGTGACGAATGCTTCGCCGCGTACTTTTATTCTATTATATTTAGTCCGATTTCTGAGCACTTTGTCGGGTTACCTTCACTCTAGCGCTCATAGCAAAATTACCCTGAGGACTGTTTTTTCCGGGTGCCGGGTTTTAAATAAATCGTGCCTAATTTGGCACTACTTAATATAGTGTAGAAAATAAAGAAAAATATAGAAAAAATACATAGGCATCTTCATCGATTTGACCAAAGTGCTTGACTTTCTTAATCATGACATATTAATCACTGAACTAAACTTTGGAAATCGAGGCACGCCAGTAAAGCTAATAACAAACTACTTGCTGAACCACGAGCAATACGTCAGCTGGAATAACATTGGGTCTGAAATTAATAAGCAACTGTGGCGTGCCGCAATGATAGATATTTGGTTCTTCCTATCTTTGTGTTATACTAATAATCTGAGCACACACGTAAAGGAAGACTGTATCTTATACGGAGACGATACTAATATTTTTTTTAACAGCCACTAATCAGCAAGACCTCTACACGAAAGCAAATGTCTTAAGTTTTCACTCTGGTTAAAGCACAGCCATATATTAGCCAACCTGCAAAAAATGTAATTATATTTTTGTTGCAGCAAAAATGCACCCTTAGCTAGTAATGCAAGGATTTGGTTTGATACTGACAGGCTGCCAGGTGTTAACCACGCAAAGTTTTTAGGAGTATAGTTAGCAAGCTTAAGTGGTACAAACATGTTCAATCAATAACTTTAAAGATGTACGGAAAAATTCTGCTCATTTGTGAACCACGCTACTTTTTCCAAACAAAACCGTCTTACCATCTATTAAACCTTCATTCACCCAAGATATTACATACGAAATAAGTGTTCACTGTTTAGCATATCGTAGTACACTTGCCCCCATAGAAGTAGCTTAGAACACTGCTCTACTGACAATCTTTTTTTCAACAGGAAATAATCATTTAAATTCGCTTATAATTTATTTAATATAGCTCCTTTGTACATTTGTATTAGGCATACATGGACTGGTAATACTTCATAAGCGGATTCAGGATGCCATTGTTTGTACTTAAGTAATAATAACAAACAGCACGAACAAGTAGTACTCACTTTGAACATCTACCACAGTTTTGACTGTACCGAGCATAAGAACTACAAATATTTTTTTTTCTTTTTTTGCAACACATTCATGGAACCAGTCACCAAATATCATCTCGTTATCAACACCTTTCCAATCATATAAAACCACCTTACGAAAACATGCTCTCACTTTACTTCACGACCACAAAAAAGTGGAGGGGACACTTAAGATCCGCCTAGGCGGTATGACGCGGTAGAGTTGATGGGTTAATGCTTCTATATGCGGAATTAGTCATTCTCTACTCAACATTCATAGATCCCCGGCAGTCCTGATGCCACCCATGGTGCAGTGGTGCAGCGGTTAAGCGATTCGTCACTGCCTTCCAATGGCAGGTGCTGCCACCGGTGGAGCTTGTGCTTCCCAAGTTGCTCTCTCGCAACCTCTCGCGACCAATCATTAATTTAATTGCAAACGGCCAAGGTGGCAAGTTTGCTCACAATCCGGTGGGAAGGTTGTGATGACGTCACAAGATCAAGTGACATAGGTGGCCTCCCTGCCACCTACGTTGCTTCTCATGGGGATTTTTTCTGGGATTTCTCGCTCACTGTCTATGACGGCGACGCCGACAGCAGACGCTGAAGACGACACCGCCTTTTTCTGCGACACGGACTCCTTAACGCTGCCGCGTTAATAACTAACCATCGCGTTTTACACAGTCAGCGTTACTTTCTTTTACAACTGCTGATTATTCATACAAACTGGTGTTCGTTATATGCAAGAGTGGCATTTTTATATTTCTCTGTGTTTTTAGTGTTTTG
This sequence comes from Amblyomma americanum, assembly GCF_052857255.1. Lineage (NCBI taxonomy): Eukaryota > Metazoa > Arthropoda > Arachnida > Ixodida > Ixodidae > Amblyomma > Amblyomma americanum. Next base: position 7,240,361 of record NC_135502.1, on the reverse strand, counting down.
TATCGGCTTTTCTGCGACACGGGCTTCTTAACGCTGTCGCGTTAATAATTAACCTTCGCGGTTTACGCAGTCAGCATGTACTTTCTTTTACAACTGCTGATTATTCACTGAAATTGGTGTTCGTTATATGCTGAAGCTGCATTTTTGTATTTTTTGTGTTTTTAGTGTTTTGTATCACTCAGATAGACAAAAATCTCGAGTATAATCAACGCTCCCCTTCCACAAGTCAGCTAGAGGTCTGGGGTCTCACTTGTATAAAATAATGCATCTGCATACTGCCTGTCAACAAATAACGATTGATTGATTGATAATTTTGCTTATAAATAGTAGCGGTGAGCACCAGAAAGGCGCTGTCGAAATTTTATTGATTGATGCTGATTCACGTTTCCTAGGAATGTCCAGGAAACTCTGCCGACTATATCGCGAGGCAGAGAATGCGACACACTGACAGTGGAAAGTAATTTGTGCGCTAAAAAAATAAACGAAAACGCTTTACCAAAAGGGAGTAAAGGGCCATTTTAAAGACGAAAGTAATGCATTATTCAGGACATTTCTGTTGCGCGGCTGCTAAACATGGCGCTTCGGACTGTAGAGAAGGGCTGTTCGCCTGAAGGCCATCAAGAAAGCTGCCGAGAATTTAGCTGCGACGCTGGAAAGTTTCCAGCAGTCGTTCCCATTTTGCCTGCTCACGTGGCCTGATGCGCAATCCTTTCAATCCGAGTTAGACCGTTTGCACGTCGCTTCTCGGCGCGGGCGCCCGCTTTTCAGAACCGCTGGCTCCCTAAGTGTGTCAGGAAAACCGATCAAGGCTACTGAGGATCAATCGGAATAGCCAGATAGAGTGACAGAGGGTTGGGGGGTGGGGGAAATGTCAGGCCAACTGGATTGGACGGGCGTCCACTCTGGTAAGATTAGAAGACTTTCTGAGAAGGCTGGTTTTTGTGAAAGCAGAACGCGTCGCGAATTCACGCCAGCTATCACATTCCATTGGTTTGGCGCAACTTTCTTGTTCCCGCTGCGTTCGAAGTAGCGGCATAAACCGTAGGCGGACAGGATATATGGGCAGTGGCCAGCTGAAAATTATTCTCAACCCGGAAGGTAATAAAGGCTGCTTTACGTATGTCCAGCTCTTTATTGAGGCCGTTATATGTGAGCGTATTGCTGGGTCGTTTACAGTTGTGTTGCTCTCATGCATACGCTGTATAATTTCTTTTCTATTTATTTATCGACGACCATTACTGTATTGTTCATTAATTGTTATTTCGTTCTGTCTGCTGCTGCCATGTAATGGTTTCCTGGGCCTTCGTCAAGCTGTTCGTACAACTTTTAGCCCAGGTGACCATCCAGATGCTTGCTGGAGAATAAAAATATGATTTGATGATTTGATTTGACCGTACAAGGAGGGATGAGATTTCCACAGATGGTGCATTCAGGTGCGAGCGGAATGCACCATTGAAGAGAATTCACAAGACCCTTGTGCCTAGACCAATCTCCGTGGGGATGCAATACTAAGCACGTGAGCAAGCTTTGCTCCACTCTAATGTGAACGAAGATGAGCTTCGAATGACATTCTTCCGTGGACGCCATAACGTTAGTGACGGAAAACCATAAGCAGGTATTACTGGAACTAAACAGGGAGAATATTCGAGTAATGCATTCTATCTTGAAGCACTCTTGAGGTTAGTCGGTTGACGTCATTTATCATTTATTTCACCCTCATGGATCACAAAAAGGGAATTACTAAATGGGGAAGCAGAGGAAGCAGATTTAAGAGGTGAGTGACAAAAAGCGACTCAATAAAAACGACCTCAAATATCAGAATTAATAAAAAGAAGAAACAGAAGAGGACCAATGGCTGGAACTATAGCGACCACAATGTGTTGTTTATAAACTCCTTAATTTTAAAGTGTCTGGCAAGAGGAAAACTAGTTCAAGTAGTCTGTCCCATTCCTAAACGGCAAAAGGAAGGACTGATTTCTTAAACGTATTGATTGCAGTTTTAGCAGCGCAGCCAACGCATTGCTCGATGAGCTGTAAAGACGACGAGTGGGGTAGGTGACTGGTAGTAGTAGAGTGAGCAATAAAAGTGAAAAAACAAAAATTCAATTCTTGAAGTATTGGGGTCACAAGATTGTTTACAATTAAAGGAGAGTTGGATATTATACTGTGTTACTGACAGGCGCATCATTTTCTTCTTTAGGTGGGTGGCACGATTTTGGAATGAAATTTAGGAAATAAATAATTCAGCAGGGTCATTATTACTGACGTGCACATCCCGGCTTAGTGCGAATAAAAATTTGATGAGCTATAATCCGCACTGAGCAAATCAAGAATAATTTTCTTCTAGTGCTGGAAAGTCATTTAGAGGCTGCAGCAAGCTTCGAAATATGCTCGAACCAGGTCCATTTGTTGCTGATTAATACGCCGACGTAACGGCTTCATTGTTATAGTGCGTTGTGGTATTTGCTGTTTGAGAAGTACTTAAGAGCGGCTTGAATACATCTCATGAATCTGCATTTAAGAGTGTCGAGCTCGATAACCTACTGTGGGAACCAAATTTCAAACACGGCTCGATCGAGCCGCAGTGATACTTGTTCTTTGAGATCATAAATACCGTGGAAGAGAAAGCAATAATAGGCGAGAAGGCGGATTAGCGAAGAATTTTGAACCTGGAAAAGGAGCGGGCCAGGAGTCGTCCCTTGAGGAACTCCGGAGATAACTCTGTGAAATATTAAAAAGTCCACTGCAGACCACTAAGGACGACTTTTCAGAAAACACGAAAACTGCGACAAGAGTAATTGGTTCTGAGTGAAACATGAAAACTTATAGGTCGCTTGTGAACATACGGTAGAATTCACTTGAAGAGTCAGAGAAGATTCAGTTTCGAACGAGAAATTATGGATTAGACGAAGATCCATTGGAGGTGGGGGAGAGGGTTTGATCCACCCAAAAAATGGGATTCATAAGATAGCTTGCACCAAGAATCTTATTGCCTGTTATTTAAAAAAAGGAGTGGTCCCATCCTGTTCTTCTCAATGAGAAAACTTATTCGGTGCAGAGTGTTGTGCGCTATGGCTGTTAATGATATCAAACGGTACTTAGAAAGGTTGAAAATATTACCGCACTCTAGAGGCGACATCGATGAAATAGTTAGCAATGATATATGCCAAAGGTTTTAGAGTGGTCTGTGCAGCAGCGGTTACTGTGATCAATCACCGTTTGCAGACATAAACTAATGGTTGAGGTTCGAAACTCCGAAAAGTGTAACAGGTTTTGCATGGAAAGCAGGTGAGGTGTACTTGCAACACTATGTGTTACGCATTCAATGAAAGACCAAATTATTTATGACGAGTAGCAAAAACAGGCAGTCGGAAATCTATTTTCATGCTGGTTGTCCTTGTAGCGGAACATAAATTACAGTAATGAAACAGAGCCTCATTTTTTTCGGCGAAGCGCAAAATTTAAGCCTTTAGTAAGAAGTGATGAAAATATAGCTTTTGTTCCCTGTGAATATGGTTTCATTAATTTACGGGGTATTCTGCAATTTACTCCAGAACGCAAGTTTCCTCCAAATTCATTTCTACTTTTGGCAGTGACAGCAAATCATGTTGCCTCGGATCAGTCATGGGGAGGAGAGTGTAGGCTTCCGTTACTAATCATCACTACGAATCGGGGATTTCGTCATTACTGAAACAAAGTCCAGGAGAGTCACACAGAACAGGGCGATGAACAAATAGAGTAGCTCTCCTAAAGGAGACGGTCTGAAGTCTGGAGTAGCGCTGACAGCTTTGCACAAGTCCTGCAAGAGGCCTCGGCCTGGGCCTTTCCGAACGTGATACTGGCAGACCAAGGGGACTAATTAAGGGCCGCCTTCAGACGTCAGGCGTCCACTGAAGCGTGGCCATTGGAGTCAATGAGCGTAGCGGCCCGTAGGTTTGGGAACTTTGTGTCCCAGCAAACATTAGGCAGTGCGCAAACTTTCCATACGTCTGAAGCATTGTATGACTAATAGTTCATGCGGGGGAATTTTCCTCGATTTACGATGGTGGTTTCGTGGGCATGATTTCTAATAAGTGGAAACGCCACACGTAAACGTACGGAGGCAGGTTATCTTCCTTGAAAGAATCGCAACTAATAAATTAGGAACCTCTAACGTCTTTTCTCTGGTCCGTCTGTTTTAGTTTGAGCAGTGGCCGTATTAGAGCTTAACCTAGCGCGCCCACGAGCATGTATGTAAAACAAAATACTAAGAACCTACGAGTCCAAGGGCAGGAGTGCCTCTGATCTCTCTACTCAAGCAGTTTCTATAATTGCGCAATTGCAGCCCCTTTTCTTTTTGTTAATAACAGTTAGGTGGGCCACTGTGGTCACGTTCATTTTCATCTAACTGCCGTTCTTGTGAACGAATAACGTCGGAATATAATACTAAAACGTCGGTGATGGCAGTGATGAGTTAATGAAAATGATGAAAGCTGGGATATCTAAGTCTAAGTTAAAAATTCAGATAAGCTGTCTAGAAGGCCATCTCCACCACAGCAATGCGGCACCAGTGAGCCTTTCAGAAGAGCTTGCGATTGGAAGGACTTCCGTAGAAGGAATCCGAGTTAATACAAAGGGAATGAATGGATCACAAGATATATTTTACAAACCAAAAGGAAACTGAAACGTTTGAAACGGAGCGGCGCCTGCCAGCGCATTATTGATCTTACACGGGCCACACTTACTCAAGCTGTGAGCAGAGCCAAGCGGCACTATTTTTAGGTTACTTTGCCTAACATTATAAAGAATAAGCCTGACAAATTTGGAGCCATTTATCCAAAAAGAGAAAGCCCGTAGATGAAATACTGCATGGCGGTGCTATCATTCATGGCAAGCAAGTAATCGCGAATCATTTTGATGAATATTTCCAGAGTGTTTTTTCCATTCCAGTCAGACATGCGCAAAGCGATGTCCTCCACCAACAAAACGACGATGAGTGTGATTTTGTGTCTTTGCCTGGTGTCTGTGCAATGCTTATGAACTTAAAACTACGTTCGTCTCCAGGACCAGATAACACTCCCAAAGCATTCCTGCACCGTTACGCTTAAATGTCATCAAAGTTCTTAGTGTTATTTTCCGAGCGTCCATTTCGTCGGCAAACCTTCGTTCTGACTGGCGAGCGGCTCGTATAGTCCCTGTGCTCAAAAAAGACAACTCCACCCTCCTCCAGAATTATCGCCCCATTTCATTGCTATCATCATGTTGTAAAACGTTAGAACGCATCATTGCCAATTACGTGACTGAATTTATAAATAAACATTTTCTAACTCCACTTCAGCATAGTTTTAGGAAAGGTTACTCAAATGTAACTCAATTAACTTCAGTTGTGCACAGCTTCGCAGAAATCCTCGATAGATCAGGCCAAGTAGATGTAACTTTTTTAGATTTTACGAAAGCGTTTGATCTTGCTGCACATATCAAACTAATCTGTAAACTCAAATTCGCTGGTCTACCTTCTTTCTTAATCAAATGGATTACCGCATACCTCATTGACAGAACCCAATTTGTTTGTGTTGGTGGTCACTCCTCGCGCACCCTCCCGGTAACATCTGGAGTCCCTCAGGGAAGCGTCCTTGGCCCGTTATTATTTGTTATCTATATAAACTATATTGTTAACGTTATCACAGAACCAGTTCAAATTAGGCTGTTCGCGGACCACTGCGTTTTATTCACAGAAATTAAAAGTCCGGAGGACCAAGTGGTGCTTAACTCTAACCTCAACAGCATTAACGATTGGTGTTAGACACGAGGTGAAACTAAATGCCGAAAAAACAGTTTTCATGAGATTAACTAACAAAAACACAGTCTATATTAAGAGTACCACCTATCATCACGGTGCCTACCAGAAGTAACGCATTACAAGTACCTTGGTGTAACAATAACTAATACCTTAAGTTGGAATGCTCACATTTCTAACATTTGTGCATCATCGTTTCGTAAACTGTGTTTTCTAAGATATAAATTTAAACGAGCCCCTTCCGCAACTAAGCTTTGAGCTTATGCATCAATCATTAGACCAAAATTAGAATACGCATGTACAATGTTGGATCCTTTCACTAAAACTAATATCCGTGTGTTAGAAATGTTTCAGCGGAAAGCAGTTCGTTTTATTTTTTTCTAAATTCCGCACTACCGATTCCCCTACTACTTTAATGAATGTTAATTGCATAAAGACACTAGAAACTCGAAGAAAGCTGTTGCGACTAAAATTTCTTTTTGTTTAAAAATAACAAGTCATCAATAAGCCCGGAATTTTAATTAAAACCACTAGTGATGCGATTAACGAGACATCGTCACGCCCAGTCCTTAACACCTTAACGTGCGAAAACAAACTTGTACAAATATTCTCATTTTCCCCGAACAATAACTGAGTGGAACCAGCTTCCTTCGAGTGGACTAATAAGCACTGAGAGCACTGCCAATTTTTTATAAAGACTTTTGAATATTGTATGTCCAGTTATGGCGAAAAAAAAATTGTGTTCATTTTATCTATTTTTTGCTCGAATCATACATGTGTTGTCTTTGGTTTGTTTATCTTTTAATTTGTGTACTAAATGTTACCATGCCTTGTATCTCGTTGTATTGCCCCTCCTGCCCGGGCCTACTAAGGCTTGCAGCTTTAATAAATAAGATAAAATTAAAATTAACATGTCCTTTTTTCATCTCTGTGCGCCGGGAGAATTACGACATGCACTTGCTATCGCGCTGTTAGGACGCAGTCCCTGATTATGGTTACGCCATGTGGTCGACATTAATACCGAGTCTTCACTACATCGTACATCACTACCCAGTGTTGCTTTGGCGCGTTAAAAAACAATTAAAGAGAAACAAAACGAACTTAGAGCAGCAACTTTGCGCACATTTTGAGTCATTTCATTTCTAACCCGCACTGTTGATTCGGGAAACCAGAAGAAATTTTCGCAGCTTAACAAAGGCTCGTGTATACGGCCCACGCACCTTATTCACAGGACCGTACATTGCTGAGCTAGTTGGTTCATAATGCACAAAAAGTGAAACTAGCAGGTGTGATGAAGGCGAAATCAAACGTGTGATGCAGCAAAGTCTGGTGGAGCAGGTTGACCGGTTGAAGACTTCAGGGTTTCCCCCTTTGGTTTTGATGGTGGTTGGTGAATCAATGGGGAAAAAATGATATAGCTTTCTCGTAACTCTGCAAGCCCAGTGGAAGAGGGTAGGATGAAGTTTGAATGGTCCCTCACTTCCACTAGACATCACATGAGCCGGAAATTCGGCGTCTTGGGAATTTCTCCTCCTTGCTTGGCGCACATATTTTCCGGTTTGTGTGCCAAAATCTCTGGTGGCCAGCGAAAAACTGGCGTTTTAAAACCAACCACCAGACGATGTTTACTACGTCCACACTGTTCCCATTGCCTTATGACAAAATCTGTATTGTAGTTTCGAGGTGCATTTAGCCACCCTTGCCACGTGTATGATTGTTCCCAAGCAAAGTATGTGGCATACATCACTTGCTGAGGTTGCGACCAGATCTGCGTCGAACCAGAGTTCCGTAGTTTACAACGACAGTCCTCTTGCTGGTCCGCGCACCATTATGTATCTGACGTAGTAACAGAAATCCAATTTCAGCCTGGTGACGCACTGCGCTCATGAAAGCAATTTGTAACTCCATGTGACACGCATCCTTAAAGTTATTTTCCAAAGATAAACGGGAGCAGGAAGGAAAGCCAAAGCTGTTTTAGAGTTTATTCAGCTCTAGTATAAGAAACCAGTAAAAGCTTCCCTGATAGAAAATCAACCGGAACGTAATGGACGCTTAATAGTTGGCTTCCATTCGAGCTAGCTCTGATACATGACAAAGTGAAACAATTCAGGTTAATTTCACTCAGCTGAGGTTCCTTGCCTTGAAACGAAATATCTTTAAAGGGACATTTTCGGGTTTCACTTTCTCTGCCACGGCCAGAAATCGCACCCGCGAACTCCAGCTTAAGCCCCGCCGCGGTGGCTCAGTGGTTAGGGCACTCGACTACTGATCCGGAGTTCCCGGGTTCGAACCGGACCGCGGCTGCTGCGTTTTTATGGAGGAAAAACGCTAAGGCGCCCGTGTGCTGTGCGATGTCAGTGCACGTTAAGATCCCCAGGTGGTCGAAATTATTCCGGAGCCCTCCACTACGGCACCTTTCTTCTTCTTTCACTCCCTCCTTTACCCTTCCCTTACGGCGCGGTTCAGGTGTCAAACGATATATGAGACAGATACTGCGCCATTTCCTTTCCCCCCAAAAGCAATTATTATTATTAACTACAGCTTAACAGCACAGAATCAGACCGTGAGCCATGGCAACAGGGATTTTTTGAGTAACATAAGGGGTCAGTACTCTTTCCAAATTGAACGCAGGCTGAGAGTGGATGAATGGCACTGAAAGAAAACAGAAATGTCGAATTAGGGAGCCACATTCAGAATAAAAAGAACACAGAGTGAAGGTTAATTTCGCTGATATATAATGCCATAATTTAAAACGTCATACATCTTGGTTTAATGATAGCGCAGTTTTGCTTTGAAAATTTTGAAGTGAGGCTTTTTTCTCAGAACATACTATTATGCTGAAGTGAAACCCGAACAGACCCTAGCGATAAATACAGTTTTTTGTTTACTTTTTTAGTAGTAGTAGTAAAGACTTTTATTCGACCATAATTTATAGGCCGAGCATGTCGACCGCCTGGGCGACCAGAAGCCGCTGTTCTTCTTCCCCTTCAGCGCCAAGCCAGTCGAGCCAGGTGGTGATGGATAGAAAGGGTGGGGGGAAGGAACCCGACTGCTGAGCAGCCGGGCAATAGAAGAGGCAATGGGCCTAAGTGAAGGTTCTGCGCAGTGGATGGTCAGGTGGCAACCTGCCCATCGGCTTGTGCGTAATCTGTCCATCTTGCCAGGTCGCAACAAAATTAATTGAATTAAATTCAGTGTAGTTCCCACCTACGCACCGTTGCACTGCACATGATTTAATTAGTAGAGCTATAGACAGCCTCCCGAAGAACTATCCGAGCGAAAGTTAGCCTTGCAGGAGCTCGAGAAGAGCAACTTGAGTTTGACAGGTCAAGCAAGTGGCTATGTTTGAAACGGCCACCTGCCGGGGCAGTGGCGCTTCCCTTAAATGCACCACGGCGCCAGTAGTAGTATGAGGACTCCCCGTCATATATAAACAAATGAGAAAAGCAGTACTTGCACCGGAAGGATCTCCAATGCTATCGCATTTTGCCCGTAAGGGTAAGTGAAACATCCTCCAATTTTTTTTGGTCACATGTTCTTTTATGAATAATAAAATGAAAAAAGAAATGAACTCATAGCCCTTAATAAAGTTTTCTTACGTCACACAGCACAACGCAATGCTAGATTTCTTGCGACTCAAATAAAATAAAAATGAAATCTTAGCCCTAAATACCGGCCCTGCCCGCTATTGTTGTCCCGTATGAGTCTACAGCGAGAAAAAACTGCGACGTAATCTCTCCTATCATAGCTGAGCGGAGCCTAGATTTTCTCTTGGTGTTCGTTAGGAACGGGTTGCAGATACAACGGAAGCCTCCAAAAAAAAGGCAAGCAAATTCGATATGGCAGCTTGTAAGCTAATCAAGCGCTGAACGCATGTTGCAATATTCATATGTGCACCGGAAGCAAGGTAATTATTTGCCATGCCATGCGACTTAAGTCCAACAAATAGGCTTCCATGCAGAAAAGCTCTTAAAGTAGAAAACGTTAAACGAGAAGAGTGATAAGTCGTGTTATAACTTTCTCTACTGCTGTGCCTTGTATCTACTAGCGAAATCAGATTAGAAGTTGGAAGCATTTCTCTAGGCGCAGCAGCTTTAAGGAAAACAGTTGCTAACTATGCGCTCGAATACCTTGGTTGTTTGTTGCAGGGAAGATGAGCTGCAGCGTTTAGCGTAGTTTGTACCGGCTTTCCTGCGTTATGCTGCGATTTAGGCTAACTTTTATGCTTATGAGATTTTAGAATGTGGAAAATCAAAATAAAAAGCACTCTGCCCGAACATGCGATGCATTTTCCAAAATTCCGAAATTTGCCCTTTTTTTCTGTCTGGACATTACAATGAAGTCAACTGCGTTAGGTCAGCAGAGTCATTTGTAATGTTAAAGCTCTTATGACTGCCATCTCTCGTCTGCGTGTTGAAGGTGATACCTCCAAATCAGGTCAGCTGGAGAATCCCTTTACCGATCCCTCGTCATGACAGGCGTGTTACATGGTAATCCGTTAACTGCGTGCGTATTTCATTTGTCGTTGGACAGTTGCACGTCGAATATAATTCAGTACAAACACACGCAGGAATGGTTCAAAAACAACTAAGCCAGGCCACACGAGTTCGGCGAGTTTTCAGGTAATCGCCAGCATTCCATTCTTCTGCTTTGTCCCCCCTGCTTGCTCTCTTCCACACCAACCCCTTAACAGTTGTACTTATTTCTTACTAAGGGATCGGTCAGGCACGAACAGCGAGATAATTTAAATTAAATCTCACAAGCAGCCAATGTCAATAGAAAACAGATATATCCACAGAAACCGTGTTGTGGGCCATGTATTGCTCGTGACAAGCAGAATAATAGGCGCTTCATTCCTCAATAAAAGTACTATGGCAAGGATGAGCGAAACACCACAAAAATGCGAACAGATCGCATCCTGGCTTTACACCTTCACATGTACCATTTTTAGTACTTGGTTTCATTGCCTTGCTTTATAACTAGCGGTTAAAATCCGAGTATCCCGACGCTTACAGCGTAACCAAATGGCAGTGAAAACACCAAGTGCTACGCGTGAAGGTGAAAAAAAACTGCACCTTTCAAAATGCGGCGCAATCGGTACAGCTTTCAAATATACCACAGTAAAAAAACTGTCATACCGTAGAGCAATATTCACAGATATAATGGGGTGGAAGAAACTTGAGCAGACTGTTAACACTAAGTACTCTGAACATGTGCTAGAGTCTCATCATTTGGAATTGTGTTTTCAAGCGTTTTTAAGCATCTTAAATGTTCGAGACGCCAGTGCAGCCGACAAGAAAGACCTCGGCTGTCGCCGCGCACTACCGGACGTCACATGGCTGGTTCACCATCTTCGACGACGCCGAGCAATGGAACGCCTCAGAGAACTCGTTCATGTTGGCCAGCGGAAGGAGGCAACGGGCTTCGGGTGACATTCCTTCAGGCTCGACCTTGCAGCTGCATGCAAGCAGGCAGAAGCGCTTGAAGAAGGTTATCTGTGCCTTCCGCCATTCTTCAGCGTCCAGGTCGCCGATCCTCTGGACGCTGTCCTTGAGGGCATCGAACGCCAGCCGGGCGCCGCGAACCCATACAAATGCCTCTGTGGTGGCTGTCTGGGACCTGTGGTTGAACGGCGTCTCAAGTACGGCGTCCGCTATGGGTTTGATGCACCTCGAGAAGGAGTCGATCTCCGTCGGTCTTTCCAAGCCTCGAGTGCCGTTCGGGAAGTCAACAAACGGAGCACTGGCTAGCTCTTTAGCGACGAGAGCTCCGAACATGCCCAGATCGAATTCGGGTGGTACGTAGTCCGACGGGTAGCAGAAGGGCCACTGCGCCACGCTTGGAGGCACGACGACGGCTTTCAGCTGTTTAGCGTACGCGACTCTGCCGGCGAAGAGTATCGAGTCCCGCAGGTCTGTAAACAGCGGTCCAGGATGCAGCATGGAATGCATCCGTGCGTGCCGCTTCTCCCACAGGAAATCTTGTGGAAAAGTTAGCACGCCGCCTTTCCAGCTCGGCTGGACGCTGGAGCCGTCGGCGGCCGTTCCGTTGTAGAGTTCCAGTCGGATGTTTGCCAGAACTCGGAGGTGACTAGTCCTCGACGCTTTGTCCATCCATGCAAGAGCGTGTCCTTGCGACGCAAGCCTGACCAGCTGTCTGAAAATGGTAGGGGTACGTGGGCATGACTGCGGTGCGGCAGTTAGATCAAAAAACATCTGCGCCCAAGAGTGACCAAATACGTCTGCGCCCGTGAAAAAACACGCTGTGGCCTTCTGTGCAGGGCTACCGCTCCGCTGGAGGTGGTGGAAGCGAGCCAGTTCGGCTAAGACTTGCAGGTATGCGTAAACTAGTCCGTCTAGGCCCGCGGCATGAATTGCTGCAATAGAAAACTCGACACCGTTCAAGTTGTCGGTCACGAAAGCTGACTGCTCACCGACGTGAGCGCCTGGCGGAAGGAGGGAGTTAACGCACCTTAGCCACTCACCGGTGCTCAGGAAGTTGCTGAGCGCACCCAATCTGGTGACTGGAAGCCTGACAGTAGACTCGCTTCGGCTACGAAGTGACAGTGCTGTATCTAGCTTTAGGATCGCCGCTAGAGTTGTCTTGATTGAGGATCCAGCTAACGCGTAGTCCAGAAGCAATCGCAGCTCATTGGTGAGGTTCTGAAGAAGTGCGTCTTGGTTGAGCTTCCCCATCAAAGTCATGGCGGTGGACAGGTGGATGTCTGTATGCGACATGTCGTTTACAAGGTGGAGCTTGAAGGCGACGTGTATGCCTTGGCGGAGAGAAAGAAAAATAGCGCGTTCCATGAACACGGTGAAGTTTTCCATGAGCAGTATGTCGGCGTGTATTCGCAGTGGCTCCAGAATTGAAGACGGCGTCTCAGTTGATGGCAGAGTGAGAAAGCGGTTGCAGGTAGCGTAGAACTCGCGGAAGGCTTTGGGGACGGCAGCCGCGAACCCGCCGTAGGGGGTGAGAAGAGCGTCCCAGGCAGCTTTGAGCGCCTTTCTTCGCGCATCGCTGACCATATCCATGCCGTGTTTTAGCATCCACTTGTTGCAGGCGTGACGGTGGAAGTTCGAGCAAGGCTCCGTCGCCGGGTCCATGAAGTCGGCGAGGTCGGCGTGCGCGCTTTGGCACTCCGCCGATGCGGTACAGGAGCCCACTTCGGTTGTCTGGACACGCCTGCGCATAGCCATGTACAGCACCACGGAGAACCAGACGGTGGCGAACGTAGCCGCCAAACCCAGCAGCTGGTAGAAGCGGTCCACGGTCGGCGTCAGCTGGGACAGTGTGAGCGCCGTCACCTCGTAAATGGTCGCCGAGCCGAATCGGACGGTTGGCTTGCGGGCTCTGCTTGGACGCTCGTCGCCGGTGGCCATTTTATTCAGGACCGTGCTAGTTGTGGTATCCTGACCGCCCGCGTCGCTGCGCTTCGACGACTGAGCCGACGCTACAGATTGCTTTCTTGGCTGCGAAGAGAAAAACTCTGCCAGTGTTGCGTCGAAAGAAGAAGGTTGCTTCGTCGCGTCGCGTTCGCCATGCTGCGCCGACTGCGTTGAAAGCGCAGCGCTATTCGTGCTGGGTTCCAGGTCCCCGAATGCTTCTTCGGTCAATCGGGAGACGACTGCGCGGCCTTGCGATGTTGTCGACGGGTCGTCGCCGGATTGGTTCCTTTCGGGCAGCTCCGTCGTCGTGCGGCTGGATTGGTGCACGTTTGGTTCGTCGGTGCCCATTGTCTTGAGTATTCCGTGTCGGTGCTGCCAGTCGTCGCTGCGTCGGGAGTCGGTATCGCTGCGCGGCTCGCTCTCCGGAGCCACTGGTGCTACGAAGGCGGCAGTGAATTTCGGAGGACGTTTACTACCACCTGCGTTGGTTACAAGGTCTGACTGGCTGCTGCTGCCTTCCATGTCGTCGTACTTCTTCATCGCATTCTTCTGATGATGATGACCGTATTCTTCTGATTCTTCCCCATTAGCCACTTCCTTCTTTTCTTCGCTGGTACCCAACATGAGTGCTCTCAGCGATCGAAACTCTTGGGAAGATTTTGGTCGTCCAAGTGCGCCCTCTGAGCGCAAATAAATAGAACCACCCTTCAGTGGAAGGACGTTCAGCTTTAAAGCCTAAAGTATTGCAATCTTTCCAATGTTTTTTTCTCTGAAGGTGAAGTTTTTCTTTTAAAGGAGGCACTAACTTCGAATGTTTTTAGAAGCTAGTCTGAAAACGTTGCGAACTTCTGCGTAAAATATAACTTGCGACCAGGAATGCAGCAACGAAGTTTTTCAAGTCATAATGTTCACAGTATAATCAGATAAAGAAACGACTAGATACGACTTGTATCTAAAATACAGATCATGCAACACATGAATGTATGTGCAGGTTAGTGTCGTCAAAGATTCCGGGCGAATGAAAACGGCCAAGCTAATAGCAAATAGTTATTCAATTAATGCCTGAAAATTCCTTTAAATCTAAAGATTAAAGTTATCAGTGTTGGTGGAAGGCTATCAGCCTGAAGAAGGTATCTGGGCCCTTTTATTTTTGTGTAGTCAATTGGGAAGTTCTCCAAATATTTTTAGTAATTATTCAAGGAAATGACCACGAACACCGACAACCGGGCAGTGGGCAGATGAGAATATTGTTTTCAAAAGAGAACTCAGCGGAAGACCCTATACAAAAGAGAGAAGTGTTTACCGCTGTGTATGCGCGAGGCGCCTTACACGCTGCCATTAGGTGCTCGCAAAAACAAAAAAAAAACACATTCGAAATAGTGGATTGAAAAATTTGGACCATTTGTGACTTTCTGCTAGCAATCGAACTGTTGCCGTGAAACACCATCAAAGCAAAGCCATTGAGCTCATGAAAAATATAGGCAAGAAGTCTGCTACTAACCCAGCTTGTGTGTCATTCAAGAGGATCATTTCTAGTCTGGGCAAGAGGTCCCTTCTTTTACTGGAAAAAATAACAGCATGAATAAAGAAACATTGGTCATATTGAAGTGAAACAATGGCTTAGCATAGGGACATCAAGATATGTGCATTGTTTGCTGAGATTGCGCGATCCCGCCACATCTTCCGCTCGGCCAGCTCCCTCGAGGTTTTGACATTTTGGTCAGATTTTAGCAGCTCTCAAAAAACGTCCAGTCAATCGTACATCCGAGATCGCCAATATGTGCCTATAACCGATGAAACACAAGTTTTCAGTGTTTGTCTATTGAGCACGTCAGTGCCAATGAAATAACTTGATATTCACACGGCCAAGTTTTGTGAAACCGTGCAATCCGCACCAGCCCATCCTCATGAAGTGCCCTTATGCAAACCCAGAAGACGAGAAATAGTGCCGAGGTGCAAGGCTTTCCAGAAGACCAGCGACAAAGATCACGACGCACTGGTTTCCAACTGCTAGAGCTGGGATTTCGCTCAGGCAGTCTGGAAACGTATAGCCATCTGGTGCTTAGAGTACGAAGGGAAACGCTCAGCAGGTAACTTTTTACGGCGAGCAGGAAAGGTTCCCTATAAGGTGCCGTTCACGGGGAGGTTTAGGACGCTAAGGCTTGCAGCGGAACTGTGCAGATGCAATGCTTCGTTCGGTGAGTCAGTGCGTCGTTTTAAAGCCGCCGGATTCGGAGTTGATCGCCTTCGTAAGTTCGTGATCAGCAGTGCCGAACTGTTTTCGGCGCTTTAATGTTGTTTAGCATGACGGCGCACTTCAAACCTACCGCTTCATTGCTCATGCTGCCGCGTCGGCGTGCAAAACTTAGCGCGTACAGAAGACGAGAGAGCGAAAATGGACGAAGCACAGCGCATACGTGCCGCAGATGCGTTTCGTCCTTTTCGCGCAGCAGATTCCAGCAGTCGTACGGATGAACCATTCTGTTTCATTAATTTGGCCTTCTGTGCATGGCTCAGCCTCGCCATATGCCTCGTGCTCCCTATTAAGGCACAGCGATGGCGGGTTCGCGATGGCGGGTTCTGGCATCACTTGAGCCGTTTATTTATGGAGGAGAAACACAGAATGGGTTGAATCGAAAAGAAATTTCTGTTTGTTATCCATTTCGGTGTCTCGCCTACAAGCCAAAAGCAACGTATAGTAAAAACCGCGCCTTAGACTTGACAATTTGTTCTCCGTAGTGTAAGCCATCCTGTTTGGGAAGCAGGCGAAAGAGCCTGCAATGGCTTCGTCGCGTGTGAACAAATGCCGAGTGCTTACGCTGTGCAGCGTAACGCGCATAAAATTACGCGGAAGCAACGCGCCTTGGCATTCAAAAGCTTCGTGTTCTTTGGCGACGGCAGCGCCAGAGCCTCGAAAGGAGTGGCCCTCGTGGAGTACACGCACTGTGCAACCGGTGATGGTAGCGCTCGGTCTGCGTTCGACGCCGATCGTTGTTATTTTCGGAAGCGCGCATGGGGGAATCTTTGCTGCGCCAACGCTGCTTGTCTCGCACTGAGGCGCGTCGGCGTTCGAGAGACGCTGCTCATGTTCCGCCTCCACTAATCCACATGCCCAGCAGGGCCATTCTTTATGCCGCGCGTCAACCAAGCTGCCAAGCGCTCGTAGTTTAAACAACCAGGAGTGCCGTGCAATCTGTGGGGGTCCTTACTAGGGCTTTGAACCCACACTGTGCCGTAGGCTGCGGACTTTGATGTCCCGGTAGTGTACGCCACCTACGGCCGTTACTATACGGAGGCACCGCGGCTATGCGAGTCAGGACGCAGCACAAAACAGGACGCTTTTTCCCGAGGCCGGATGTTTATTGGATTCTCCGAGGAACCGATGGCTGCTGAGACGACCTTAGACTTTTTGGCTTGGTTCAGTGGCTGACGGGGCAAGATGGCGACAAATAAAGATGGAAGCAGGGGGTATTTTTCGCGGCTCGCAGTCGTCCCTCTCTGGCCACGGTCGGTCCCCGCCGGATTCGGTGACCATCATCTTTTTCGGCCAATCAGCGTCCACTTCTGCGGCGCCTGGCGGTGCACACGTTTAAACGGTTTGGTAAAGAAAAGGGAACAGGGAGGTGCAGCGCTCTCGAGTGGCCCGTTCGCTTACTCCTCCATGGGATGGAACCGAAGCGTGTGCTCTAGAGCAGCGCACTGGCCCGGACCGACCTAGCCTGCGGTCCAGGCCGGGCAGGAAAATGCGCTGTTTCGTCGGGCCTGTGTCCGGCTTTTGATTCAATATTGCAGGGTGGTGTACACTTTATTTGTTCTGGCAGCGACATTGAGTAAACACGGCCACGGGGTGGGCAGAGAAAAAAAGTCACACAATGCTTGTTTGAGTGTCTCCTATAGTTGCGCTGTTTTCTCACGCGAGCACAATTACAAACACTTTTACAATGTTTAGGGAGGTCCTCTAATGTGCAGAACATTTCATTGCAGTAATGAACTCAGTAGCATCGACTAATCAGAACCCGCTTCTGCGGTGCCTGGCATTGCGCACTTCCGACCGTTTTGGGGAAGAGTGGGCAAAATGCTGTCGAATGGGCCTTTTGGTTACTCGTTAGCATAAATGAAGGAAAGCGTCAGCGCCCTTGCTTCTCCACGGTGTGCCTCGGCGCAGCGAGGGGAAAATAAGACATTCCATAATTCCTCCAAGTCATATAATCTGAAATTGCTAGCACTTGTGCTAGCAAAGTACTGCGGGTAGCTCAGGCGCATGTAAGCAGCTACAGTGGAGTTGGAGCGGCGAGCCTCACTCGCACCTGCGACAAGCTGACGAAAGATGAGATCCCGACTGCGAGTCGGCTTTGAGCTGAACCACTGAGTCACCACAGACTAAGCTTAAAGGTTGGAGATGAAGTTTCTTGACTTGTCGCTCGCTATAGCGCTGAGTACGCCGAAATCCGCCCTCTCAATCATTTAAGTTTGATTCCGGTGCGTCTAGGCTTCGCAGAAACAGTCACAAAACCATGCCTGGGACAGTGGCCTTAATTCATTTAGGAAGGTCT
This sequence comes from Amblyomma americanum, assembly GCF_052857255.1. Lineage (NCBI taxonomy): Eukaryota > Metazoa > Arthropoda > Arachnida > Ixodida > Ixodidae > Amblyomma > Amblyomma americanum. Next base: position 7,222,644 of record NC_135502.1, on the reverse strand, counting down.
ACACGCCACAGACGTCAATAGTGGGGCTTAACAAGCTGTACTATCGGGGCGGAATGAAACAAGAACACAACATCAGAACAGCGTGGTTTTCGTCAACATTGGCGGTCTACACGAATTAAAAATTCCGATCGCTCCTTGCAGAGCCATAATCTTGAACACATTTATTTAATAAAGGCAATTGGTACAGTACTCCTTCACAAAAGCGGCAGATCAGGAAAATGAGACGACACTCGGATATTCTGCGCATTAAGGCACGATATCCGCATTAGTGGACAAAGCTTTGGAAGCCTTCCGAAGCACTTTTTCGTGTAGCTTATCCCAGGTGCGCGATCTCGTCAAGCGGCGGCGCGATGTTAGCCGCCTCGCTTTTGTTCCTTCGCTCGTTGTGTTTGTGGGCCGGGTAAGCGCGATGACTTCGCCATTCGCGCTCCTTTTGCCGGCTGCTTTGCTGCTTTCACGCGCATACTATAGGTGAAAGATTGACTGGCCATTGACAACACGTCGAAGAGGCCATCGCTTGCATCTTCATGGCTGGCTTCATTCGGCCGCAGAAACTTCCTCATCGCATCGAGGTATAACGCAATCAGCAAATGGAGACAAAATGGCAGCGTCTCCCCACTTGCCTGACCTGCGGGCACGGCGAGCGTCGGAATGAAAGGACAGCTAGGCAGGTACCGCGAAACTGTGGCAAGTCGAGCGACGGCCGCATCCAGCGCGCATGTCAGCAGGTTATCATGGGCACTGATAGTCGGCGCGGACTGTACCAAGAACCACGGGGTCTGCTGTGCGCACTTAACTTCGGCCCGCTAGGACGTGGCGCGAAAGGCAGAATCGGAGCCCGCGCGTAACACCTGGCAGAGGAAGCCGCTACCACCACGGGGTAACTTCCCACGGGGTAAGTTCTGGCGACCTAGAAGTTCATCGTATGGGCATGCGCATCTTCTTGCATGCGCTTGATGTGCGCAAGAGAGGCCTGTACGTGTGTGTTGCGCTATTAACACTGCCGTGTGCTAGCCAGTGCGTGGGTGGATATGTTCATGACGATGTTAATAATCAAATTTTTATGGCGCAAGGGCAGTTTTGGCCAAAGAGCACCATGGCACGACAAGGAGCTTTTCTTCTACACAAGGAAAGGGGAGAGGAATGTTAAAGGCCCATTTTCCAAGCATTTCTACTCTGTTAAGCCGAGTCAGGGGAAAGCTTGTACCCATTGTATCCTCCCGGTGGTACCCAAAGGCACGGGGGGTTGAACCCCGCAGCTTGCGCTTGCGAAGATGTGTAGGTTGAGTTGCAAGTGAGCGCTTGTGTGGCGTTGTCTTCTTCTCTGCCGTCTTCGTCTTTTTTGCGCTTGTTAACAACGAATACGTATAAACTAGCCCAACTTCTGACGTTAACGCAATTGCAGGCGGTTGCCTTCGAGACGGTGTTGCCCCAAGTGCTTTCGCATGTCCTACTCGATTTCACTACGTTAAAACCTTACCACTTTTTATTTCATTGCATGAAGGAGTGCGCGAAACTTGCGGACGTGAAATTAAATGACGAGAGTTCGGCATCAAACGAGTTTCGATATCTCCTATTGAGCTGAAGATACTGAGCACAGGCTGGCTTGCCACCAGGGTGTTGCTCCAGGACATTTACAAGTGGCATCCTGGTGAAGCTAGATGGCGAGTTTATCGGCGCAGCGAAAACACATCTCGCTTCCCTGCAAGCGCCGGCAACAGACCTGGACGTGCCCGGGGCCGGCGCGAACCACCGCGAAGACACGGCACCGTCCCGGTGGGCGCGCCGCTGCAGTGGCGGAGATGCTGATGCAACCGTCAGTCAACCGCCGAGAAAGCTAGCCCGATAGAGGCGCAGTCCCCGTGTGAGCCCCGTCTCGAGAAGCCGTTATGCTGTCTTCTGCGGCGCTTTACCTGTTGTTAATGTCTTGTTCCGGGTATCCTAGCTAAAAATAAGCCGAAAATAGCTAAAAAAATAAGAATTAGAGGCAGGCGAGAAAAACGACTTGCATATTGCTGGCAGCCGCCTTGCGCACTACAAGGATGTTTTTGTTTTGAATTAATTACTTAAGGTTGTTTACCTATATTACTAAATATTGACTTTAGACAATAAACAGATTTTGCAAAGTTCGAGAGCACCTTTAGAAACCGCCACTCAATTGCTTGCGATAAGGAAAGCTTCACGTGTATCTTTTTTTTCCCAGCTCCTAAGAAAGCCCGCGAAATACAAAAACAAAACATGAGACGCGCATTCGCGCACCACAATCGTGCTGTTCTCAACTGTGGTTTGAGTGAACAATACCAGCTGCCACCGTGACTCGACGGTCTCATTTCACCAGTAGGTCGATATGTAGGCTATGGTTTCTTCGCTCGCGTCAGCCAGTTCGTCTGTGAATCGAGGAATAAAGCTTTTAAGGCGGCCATACTTTTCCGCGGACAGCGTCCGGCAGGAGATATAATAAAGACGTCATATGCGGCGGTGCGACGTTTCCAAGGAGGAATCGTTTGCTTGAAGGAAATAAACCAACACCAGCGAAGGTGAAGCCTACGAAGCGTTGACAGCATCGTGCGATGCATCACAGGATGTGGGAAAAGGCCGCGGTAATTCGATGCTTCAGAAACAGTTACTTCATCACCATGATTATCTGCATTTCGCCGACGCAGGAAAGAGAAATGTCTTTCATCGGCGAATCTTAAATACTAGCGCAAAAACACTTTCCATGCCTCATTAAGATGTTTAGCAGACTCGAAACCTTGAATCTCGTCGAGTAATGAGAAAAATATTTTAGGTTCCGCAATAATCCGTACCCATCTCTCGCAGGCAGGACATATTGCATGTTTGTTACAACCAAGTTTACTAAATATTTCACCCATTGAGCCTTGCGCTCAATCTTTCTACAAACGATGATTTTCCAATTGCATTTTTAGCGGTATGCATTATATTTTCTTCAGTTTTAATTTTCCCTGAACAATCACTTGACATGTTCGAGGTCGGTTTTTCTCTTAGAATACTGCAAGCTCATTCCAGTGTGCGTGAACGAGCTAGGAACATTTAGGGGCAGTTTATTTTGCTGTAGGAAATAGGAACAAGGACATATTCACTCGGGGCCACGTTAGCACTGCGAGCTGTATAAGTGATAAGTTAAACTCTGCGGACCAGAGGAAGTGCACGTGAACACAAATGTTTGGTGTGCACGTCGAAAACAGGTCATGTTCGAAGTGATTCCAACAGTACTGTACTAGGCCAGTGGTTTTCCAGCTCACCGAAAAGTCTTGGCAGCCGTGCTGTTGTATTCCAAAGAGCAGTAACAGTTATTTGTTCTGAACGGAGGAGAAAAGACTGCTTTTGCCAAAGAAAGGTGCCAGATTTTTTCCCTTACATTTGCCTACACATAACATTTGCCGAAGTGGACTCTAGAAGCGATTATTGTTACTGGTTAAGAGACGGAGACTTCAACTTGGAGAGCAAACGGTACCTTGTCAGAAGAGGTTTTACCCGAGGTAGACGTGCCGACTTTCATTTTTGAATTTTCATCAGCCAAAACTCATTTTTACGCTGCCCCTTGGTGATTGGTCTTCCTCTAGAAAGTTCGTATCTACAACTGTAGCTTACGTTATTTTTATTTTATTAATTCTTAATTTCAACGTCCTAAAATGCTACTCTGTTGTTGTTGCTTACATTTATTGCACAGGCTCACTCGCTACGCACCCACTTTTGTTCTCGTCCTTCCGTGAAGTCCGTTTTGTCTTAAATTTTTGACTCCGCCGGAAGCAGATTAATGTCGCGTGAGAAGTACCAAGGTCCTGGAAAACCCGTGACGAACGTTCAACGCTTTCAGCCTTGTCAAAGCCAGTTTTAAAATGATAGAAATTAACCGGGCGGAAGTTCTCCCTTTTAACTACACTGCCTACCGAGTGTCCTGCGACGGCACGCAGCAAATACGGCCAGCCAGGGGCAGCGATAAGCCGGGAAAGTCGAAAGTTTTGCGCGGGTGAATTCGAAATGGTGTCCGCGCTTCGGTCAGGGCGCAGCAATGAATCGTAATACAGTCTGTTTGAAGTCTTTCGTACTAAATTTGTGTTCGCGAACCGGAGAGGCTGATCCTGACCGCTTCTCAGGGATGACAGGCGGTTCTCTGCAAGACACTGTTTACCCGTTTGGGAAGCGATCAGTTCGGGCTAGCCTTCCGCCTGCCTCCAAAAATACGTTCAGAGCATTGAACTGAACTTAAGATGCTGACTGTGGCGGTCGACAGCTCTTTTGGCTTCTGATGTGCACGGCTGCGTCACTGAAGTGTGCCGCCAAACTCTTGTCCTTAATAATTATTGAATGCGTCGCTACGGTGGTGCAATTAGTGGGAGATTACCGGAAGGCTAATGACACCCTTAGCCGGCGACCACCTCAACCTGAACCTCAACAAATTGTTGCAGAGATTCTTGCTCCCTGCATGCGCAGAATGTAATATTATAACAATTCTAGCACCTAAGACGGGGACAAAGAATAGAAGACAGGAGGAGCACTAAACATGATTTGAAGTGTCACTGCGGCGAAAGGCACACAAATGTAGTTAGATGGAAGACGAGCGCGCGGCGCTGGATTATAAAACAAGAACAGACGCCTAGCTTTTCCTCACATGGCAGTCTGTTTCTAAGATACATCAATTCCTTCTTTCAAAAGAGGAAAAAAGCTTGCTGACGCAGGTATCGTCTGGTCTGCTGTTGTGGAAGCCCTCACAGATCTCACAGTGTAACTGCGTGCCTCCCCCGCCAAGCACACACGTAGCATCAAAGGCTGGCTCGCACCCGCAACGCTTGCTGTGTTTAGCAAGTAATCCACTGCCCGCTAACGAATCACCAGCTGCACAGCGCTCTTGTAGTCTGTCGTTTAAGCAGCCTCCTGTCTGCCTAGCACAACGCTTCCTGCAGGAAAATGTAATCCTGTAGACGATACCTGTTTTCCAAGCTACAAATTTGATTTCGTGGTTGTTTTCGCCGGCTGCCTTTTTTTCTTCGCTGACGACATTGCACATGCGCACCAGCTTTTTGGAGGCTGTGAACAAAACATCTACACCATACATCCCTTCAACCTTTTCCATTTTTTTGTGATAGCTGGTGGACGCAATGTATGATCTCTCTCAGCCTTTTTGTGAGATCTGTCAGGCCTTCCACATTAGCAGGTAAGGTGATAATTGCGCCAGCAAGCCTCCTGCTGCAAATGGGTCGCAAGCCCCAAGGGTAGCGTTGGCCTGGCGGCCTGGGGCACAGCTGGAAACATCCGAAGGTCCTGGCAAAGGATGAGTCGACTGGCAACAGAACAACTTGTTTATTCTTGCATCACAAAAGAGCAGCCGGTCAGGGCGACCACGTTACTCGACGGAAGAAATCGAAGTCTCTTTGGCGTCCGGGGCAGCCGCCTTTATACCCTCGGAGTCGAGGGCAAGAAGGAACGGCTCGGGAGGAGGCGCCCGATACGGCGACGCTCGGACATGTTGAGACGTGACGTGCGCGTCCGCCGGGCCGGCGCCGGTCAGACCTCCTCGCCTCCCAGTTGGGGAGCTCCTCTCCCCGGCTGCCGCGCTTTGACAAGCGTGGGCACCAACATGCACACACACACACGCACACACGAAGACACGTGGCATTGAAACCTGCCTGGACGCGCTTGGCGGGAGGCGTTGCGGCAGCGATGAACGGGTCAAAATGACCCGGCTATACCGCGCGTCGTAGGCGAAACGTAACACTCCTCTTGCCTTGTCACAGAAGGAACTGCTTTACCTCAGAAACAGTCTGATTCGGATTCGTGGATTCGTTATCGGATTCGTGGTTGACTTTGTACTTGACTTGGCTTTTGCTGGCTGAAGTTCTGCCGAATGGCCTGGAATAATATTTCAAACTTTTACTATTGCACAGAAATGTTCTCATCCGATTTTGAAACTCAACACAGCAATTTCAAACATCTTTTATGCGCACTGATGTCTTTTAAGTGTAATGTTTTTTTTTTTTACTGATGGTCACAGCCACCATTTTCGAATGACATTATTTTTTTTCCGTGTAACACCGAAAGAGACCGAATGACATTCGATGCATCGAATGCCGTTCGTTCCAAGGTTGCCCAGACTCTATTAGCGATTACCCTAGAAAATACCTTGTAGGCAACGGACTGTAAGCTGATCGGTCTGTAACTTTTCAAGTCCTCGACGCCTCCTTTCTTATGAATTAAGATAACGTTAGCCTTCTAAGCTTCTGGTAGGCTCGAGATCATATAAGGCATGGCGTATACTGGGTGGCTAGTTTTTCGAGCGCAATCTCCCTTCCGTCCTTCAAGAGATCTGCTTTTACCTGATCTTCATCAGCTGCTTTCCACCCTTGCATTGCTCCTAAGGCTTTCTTTGCTTCCTCTTTCGTTACTGGCGGGACGTCCCATTCCTGTGTACTACTGCGTCTCTCATTAACGTTCTGATTACACTGACAACTGTATAGATTTGTATAGAAGTCTTTCTACTTCAACTACCTTATCTGTATTGCTAATGACTTCAGACATGGTAGTTGCGCGAAACACACACACACACACACACACACACACACACACACACACACACACACACACACACACACACACACACACACACACACACACACACACACACACACACACACACACACACACACACACACACACACACACACACACACACACACACACACACACACACACACACACACACACACACACACACACACACACACACACACACACACACACACACACACACACACACACACACACACACACACACACACACACACACACACACACACACACACACACACACACACACACACACACACACACACACACACACACACACACACACACACACACACACACACACACACACACACACACACACACACACACACACACACACACACACACACACACACACACACACACACACACACACACACACACACACACACACACACACACACACACACACACACACACACACACACACACACACACACACACACACACACACACACACACACACACACACACACACACACACACACACACACACACACACACACACACACACACACACACACACACACACACACACACACACACACACACACACACACACACACACACACACACACACACACACACACACACACACACACACACACACACACACACACACACACACACACACACACACACACACACACACACACACACACACACACGCGCGCGCACACGCGCACACGCGCACACGCGCACACGCGCACACACACACACACACACACACACACACACACACACACACACACACACTCTCACACTCTCTCTCACACTCTCTCTCACACTCACACACACTCACACACTCACACACACAAGACAGGGTACGGACGAGCGCAAACTTACAACTGATTTTATTCGACGGACACATCACATAATTGAAAGAAAAGAATACACTTTGATCATGCGCAGCGAAAGGGTACATCATGTGATAATCAGTAGCACACAAAGGCCAGAACTTACATCGTCTTATCGAGGAAGGCTACCTCACTCTTGAACAGTGCGATCGAAGTATCACTTATACATGAATCTCTTCTTTTCATTATGAAATGGGCTTCCATAACTTCACGTGCGATTGTATCGCGACTCTTGCCCAGAACTCTGATGTCATTCAGCCGTGGCCGACAGTCACTGCAGGACGGGCAATGCTTAGCCAAATTAGATCCCTCCCCCGTTGTTAGCGATAACCCATGTTTTCATGCTTTGTGTTTTTTTTTATCAGATATTTCGTCTCCGGATTAATCTTACCAGTATCCTGTCGAACCATCCTACCGCCTACCATCCTACCGACAACACCTTTTGGTCAACGCTTCATTATTTTCGCCAATGTATTCACCCGACCAGACGAGATTTCGTCGAACCTTAGATTTCTACCACGCACTCCGTAATGATAGCTGTGAGGTTATCGTTTATTGTTTGAACATTAAGATTGTCCTCCTCAGTTAAGGCGAATATCTGTTCTGCAGCGATATCCTGAAATCTTCTACTTTCCCTCTTACCGCTTACTCGTTAATGGATTTCCACTTCTCTAGTTTGTTCCATTATATACTGAACATGTTTTAAAGCGATACGCGGAATGCTGCACCAAATACCTCGGCTTAATACCGAAACAGTATGAGATAATAAATTCAATTATAAATTATTTAGCGGTCGTAGGCGAATAATAGGGGGTGTTGTACATACCCTAATGTCTAACGCTTCGTTTGAAAAGAGAAAAGACGCAAGCAAAAAGATGTGAACGGAAATAAGCCCCTAAACCGGCATAAAACATTGGAAGATGGCTGCGTGTATCGAACAGTTCGGAACAGTGCTAATAACCAGCCATTACTAACACAACACACACACGCCTCGGTTTTCATGCCTAAGACGGAAGTAAGCTTTTTGAAAAGATTTTCTCGAGTTAATGATGACATGTTTGTGGCTGGTTATCTACACATGTCTGAACTGCTGGATGCACGCAGTCATTAGCGAAAGTATTATTTGGGCCGTTAAGAGTGTAAGGTCTGAGCGATATTACTGCCATTTCATTCTAAATGGAAAAAAAAATGCGACAAATTTGTCTCCACACAGGATTGCGTAAAACTGATGCATGGTTTTGTCAGTAATTCTTAATTTTTGATCCAGAATTTTTAAACAACACAAAGGCTGGATTTCCTGCAAATGAAATTCCGTCTTCACAATGACGCACCACAGCAAGAACAGCGCCAGAACGCCCAACCCGATTTCGAAGCTCGACACGCTCGCTTCCTTGTTGCTACTTTGGCGCGGCGAGAAGCGAACCAATCTGCACACTGTTAACACAGCATGGACGAATGCACCCCTATTTACTGCTTTACCAATACACGCACTGCTGGATCGGCTCAGTGAAGGCTTTTGCTCGGGTACTTAGGCCACTCTAGGATATCCGTAACGCTGCACCCTCACGGGCGAACAGACGCGCAAACGTTTCATCGCAGAGCGTTGCTTTACTGGCGCTGCACGTAACACTTATCGACCGTCGGCGGACGAAATCCTCCGGAGTTCGGCCGTGCGGCAGCAGAAACAGTCCACGAGAAGAGATACTTGAGCCGCGCTAATGCAGCCGGTCACGGCAGGGCTGCCGAGGCCGCCGGGCGTGATACTATAGAGAGCGCCCAGCTAACACTTCTTTGAGCGCGCACTCAGGGCTTCGTGCGCCGGAGGCGCGCAGAGGCCATTCGCGTGAGATCCTGCAGAGGAACGGAAAGCGTGAGCATGGTCCAAGGAAAAATCTGCGCTAATGCCTGGTTACTGTTGGCAATCGAACAGCAGTACGCACGTCAAGGACGACTTACTCTTCTTGAAACCGCGCACGTCTGACGGCTGGTACGCAATGCTGCAATGCCTATGTCTGGTAGTAGTGGCCGAATTCACGAGGCTGTGTGCTTGCAAGAGCTGTTCCTGATTGGCCAGAGCCTCGACTTTCGATCACCGGCTACCTTGATCGGTCGATGTGAGGGAGGTGACGGTCCTTCAGCGCGGTGTCCTGGCGTGGAAAGATTCGCTTCGTAAATTCGGCTTATCATTGTATGATGCAAGGTGAAGCTTTTGCAACACTCTGCAGTTTTAATGAGAATGAGCTGCAAGTCTTTCTTGAGAGTGCAGTGCCTGCTATTTAGTAACGAGCCTGTTCGCGTGCGAAGAGGTTGCGCGATGTCAACCGACAGAGCCAGCAAGTAAAGAAATAAAGTGCGGGTTCACGTCAACTTCGTTGGCCGCGCAGGGTCCCTTCGATCGGATGTGGCTACAAACAGTCGTTGATCGGGTTTTACCTCCGGTTGGTGTCTTATTGGGGCCCAGTGTACAGGTGTAACTGTCCTTGGCCCTTTGAATAAGTATTAGATTCTGAATTATGCAGGGCGCAAAGACAGGACGAAGGTAGAAAAACACAGGACGAGGCGCCACTTGCAACTGATTTATTACATGAAAGAAACGTACATATATAGGTTTTTGTCGCTCATGCGCAGACAACGCACGAAATTTCAAGATGGGGATGATAAAACGCGCTCCAAGAAATTTTCAGCTGCATGCAGAATGATCGAAGTGTCGCTTAAGCACAGGCGGCCTTTCTTTTTGATGAAAAATCACTTCGATCAGTTCCCTGGATGTCGCGTCCTTAGTTTTGCTTAGAATGCGCACATCAGTATAGCATAGCTCACATTCTTGGACTCGCCCAGAAACAAGTTCTCTTAAGAATAAATAGCAAGAGTGAGTGTTGAGAAGTGGACTGGTGGATTGTAGACGGTTGACTGCGGTTCTGGGGCACGTTCAACAAGCTGATCTCGTCCTGAAGACTTCAGAACCTCTGATTTCCAATGAATTAGCTCCATTCGAGCAAGAACAAATCTTAAAATCATTCTTCGTTTTACCCAGACGCTGATAACCTGGTAGAACCGGTTTTCTATATATTTTTTATTTGAACCAGAGATGCTTACGGCCCTGGTTACACCCGGGCTGCCTAATAAGTAGGGCGCAAACATCCGGATATAAGCCATTGATCGTCTTTCAGCTTGAGCCGCTTCTTCTCATTTTCCCCGTTTCATCCATCTCGTCATAAAACTTTCGCTGTTTTGTTTCTTTGACCCTTTCAGACGCCCTCTCATCCCCGGAATTGGAGAGCGGCTTTTAGAGAAGCTTTAGAAAGGGTCGTACGCAAATTAATGTTCAGGAATAGTGCCTCGCGTTTGAAAGCTTTTCCATGAAAGGGCGAAGGGATTTCCCAAAGAATTTTTAGGGCTGACTCAAACTAAGCGCCTTATCCGCGCGGAGGGCCGCCTAATACTTAGTGAAACATTGAGCTTGCTGATATTCAAATGGGTGTATTCATTTCTATTCACCGACAATAAAAATAACAAAAACGCTCGATTTGCTGGAAACCGAGAAGGCAACAAGCATCGCTTAAACGACTAAAAAAGCATAATGTTGCGTGTGATGCACAATACACTTAAAAGGAGGAGGAAGAATGATTATTTTTTGCGTTCTTTTTCTTTGGAATAATCCATGGGACATTCCAAAACATGCATTTTAAAGTGGAATTCCACTGGGCCCAGAAATAATTTGGTTTTGAATAGTTTGGTTTTAGCAGCCGAGCGGTGGTTGTCACGCCACAAGTGTGAGGCTTACAAAACCTGCAATATAATCGCTGCTTTCACGTTTCAATTCGCCGCAACTGTTGGCTAACCTGCTCCAGAAGCAGGAATGACAGCGAGCGATGAACCAGCTGTTGCATTGCAGTTTTTCATGCCGGACGTGATTTCATAGATACTTGTGACTCAGCGCATCCGTTTCACTACTAGAACCGAAGGAGGAGCTTCATAGAAGATGAAGTTCACTGCGTAATTATTAACCTGCCCAAGGCGAATTCAATACGGGCATTCCTCTTTTCTATTGCCTTCGCGTTCTTCTAAAGGAAATCAATATAAAAAAATTAGTTGTCTCAACCCCTTTAATATCGCCTGCTTTTGATCGTCTACAGCCCGAGCAAAGCTGTTTCTCTAGAATGATAGTGTCTGAGAAGAAGAAAACTGCAACAGTCGTTCTAGAAATTTAGCATCTGCCACCTGGCGTGAAGTCCTTACAAGCCGCGCCGAAAAATGTCCGTCAGAGTGGATCCCCTCAGCTAACGACGTTGTCTGTCTTTCATTTTACACCTAATACCACCAGTTTTCGTTTAATGCCACCTGATGCGCTTATTTTTTCGTTTCATTGTTGTTTTTGTATCCGCGGAAGATGCGATCCTTCTCGTTTCACCAACAATGCAGCACCGACACTGCCACCACGCAATCACCCTTTTCCTTTTTGAAACATTAAACTCTGCCATGAGTCGTGTTGTTGAACCTGGGTACTTCCTCACTTGGATAATAACGTTTATAGTCCGAAGCAACAGAAAATGGAGGAAAATTATCAAAGCCGAGAAGACAGTTTGGCACTCCTGAGAGAGCCAGGCTCATCTCTGATAGAAAGAGCAGATGAATGGGACCGTGTTGAGGAGACTGTCAGCACCTCGCCCAGCTGAGTGATTTACGGGGTGAAGGGGAACAATCGGGCTTGTCTTTCTCCAGTTTTCATTTCGCCAAGCTGAAACCATCGACGAGCTGCCAGAACGCGTCCCTTGCGCCCTCGCGCTTCGTCCTTCGACGAAGCTGGGCTGCTTTTATTTTCACATAGAGCGCCGGATAAAGAAATACGATGCGCTGCTTTGATCTGAAAGTCAATCTCTGGGATGGGGGAAGGGCAAAAAAAATCGCTTTCAATACAAAACAAGAGTGAAGAGGCCAATTTTTGTTCAGTATTCGGTGCTATGCATAGAAATGCTGGATAGTAGTGAGTTTTGTACTGTCTTCAGAGTTGTCAGATGTCTCTTTTTTACTTTTACTCATTCACCCTCACTTTTGAATTCATGATCCTCCCTCACCCTCACCCCCATTTTGAAAAATTATCCGACGCGCCTTCACCTTCGCCCTCACTTCGCAAAATTTGCTCGCCCTCCCTCGCCTTCACCATCACATTATCGACCTTCTCTCACCCTCACTCTAACTAATAGCTGTTTTAAAACGAGTTATTTTTCTAGTCGGCAGCTTCTGGCAATATTAATGAGTAATAAACATATATAAAGCCCTCAAGGCCCCATTGGACAAGAAGCTACAGGTGCTTATATTGTTGCGTGTGTGTGTGCTGTTTGAGCTAATACGCCAAACAAAACCGAGACAGTTAGGAGCTGAGCTCCAAATTACCACTCTGCCTTTACTTCCGGCACGCACTGCATGCATGCATGTGCCCTGCAGTTATAACATTTCAGTGTTACCTGTATGCACTGCTAAAATTAGCGCCTTCTTGTGCCTGTGTACAAACACTAATATAGGCCGAAAATAGTCACAAAACAATGCATCAATGCAGTAGCATTTGCCACAACAATTACGATAAGTGCTGAGCACAGGATAGGCCCAGAACAAGGAATGTTTGCAGGTGTTTAATGGCCATTAGGCGATGACATTGCGATAGCATTTTGTCTTCTAACTGAATTTCTTCTAATCTCCCGCCACTTCGCACGGTTTGCTGCATGCTCGTCTGATGGCGCTTCCACGCGCAAGCCTGGAAGACAAAACCGAGACAAAACCTCTAGCCCCATGCCCCTCCCGGGGCAGTGGTGCCGCGGTTAAGCGATGCGCAGTTGCCTTGCGATGGCAGGTGCTCCCAGCGGGGGGCCTTGTGTGGCCCAGGTTGCTCTTACCGAGGTGCAGGGCACATGTATGCATGCACATACATACATGTGAATGTATGCATGTATGCACATGTATGCATGCTGTGCTGCCGGAAGTAAAGGAAGAGTGGTATTGTGGAGCCCAACTTTAACTGTCTCGCTTTTGTTTCTGTTTTTGACGGAGACCACATTTTGAAATTACAACCCGAGAGACTGGCAGTTTTACACGCGTGAACACGGGTAGGTGATGAAGACGACGACATTTCAAGCACAGCTCGAGGGCCTGGCCGTTCGTACACGCAGGATGTTAAGATTTCTGCCAAATAATCGTTCATGTGAGAGAGGTGTATATATATGAACCGACCGACTTGAAACCGGAGTGACACTCCCTCTTGGTGATGCTCTCAATCTTACCTCCCGTCTGGTGCTCTGTTGCTTTTTCTTGTTGAGATGTCTTTCATGGCGTTTCTTAAAAGCTTTGTACTTAATAGTTCATGTAAATCGATTATATTTTCTGTGTAATAAATACCGGGTCTAAAAAAAGAAAATCTGCGGCGATGGCGTACTGATCTCAAGCAGCGGTCAGCTGAACCGATCCGTTCACGCCGCCACGGGTTAGAATCCCGCTCCCCCCAGCTGACCTTTTTATTTCTTTATTGTCTTCGCCAGGTGCAATGCCGGCTCTTTTCGCTGTAGTGAGGCTCTTATGGTGTCGCTTAAAATACATCATCATTCACGCCATTTGAAAACCAAATGGTACTCCTAAAATGCAGCGTCTGGGCTGAATTACGGCAATCACTAACTCCCCGAGCCTCGAGTGAACGATTCGTGCGGTTGCCGTTTTTGTGCCCTAGCGCTACGGCTTGCACTCCACCAAAAAAGCGGTTGTCGGTCTGTCTGAAGCGTGGTTACGGCACGTGGACCACCTAGGTCACGTGACGTTGTGATGTAATCACAACCTTCACACCGAATTGTGAGCAAACTGCCCACCGTGGCTGTTTAATTAATGATTAGTCGCGAGAGGTTCCTCAGAAAGAACCACCTGGATCTCACATGCCCTACCGATGGTAGCACCTGCCATCGCAGGGAAGTGGCGCGTCGCTTAACCGCTGTACCACTGTGTCTGGAGTGGAATCAGGACTTCGAGAGATCTATGAATGTAGAAAATGACCAGTTTTGCAACAGCATAAGTGTAAAATGATCCAATATCATGCAAACTTACATCATATGATATATCAACCAAGGTAAACAAGTACAGGTTAATAAAAAGCAGAGAAAGCCAAGATAAACCATGCAAAAATAGGACCAATGGTGCTATCGCACATTAATTCGTTGTTAACCCCACGCTAAACAGCCGGTGATTTTTAAAGCAATAGCGTTAAGCGCCTCATAACGCAGAAAATCCTTCGTCGGCGTTATCGGCTTCGGCGTTGTGAGCGAAAAATCACGGGCATGGCTCTGGCAGGTGGCGCCCAGAGAAGCAACCTAGGAGGCAGGTGGGCCACCTTGGTCGCATGACCTTGCGGCGTCATCAGAATGTGACCACCGGATAATGAGCGAACTGCCCACCGTGGCAGGTGGCAGTTAAAGTAATGACTGGTCGCTCGAGAAGAGCAACCTGGGCCGCACAATGGCCCGCCGCTGGGAGCACCTCCTGCCATCGCAAGGAAGCGGCACATCGCTTAACCCTTAGACCACTGCGCCGGGAGGGGCATGGGGTTAGAGGGAGCAGCGCAAAAAGACGAACACAAACACAGAAGCTAACAGGACTGGCGCCGAACTACCAACAATTAATAGAGAGCGCCGAGCAGGTTTTTAAATGCAATACAGGGCCCACGTGACACAGCGCTGCTCGCTCTAGCCATACAAAAAGACCAGCAAGCCCAATCCAGAACACTCGGGCATGACGACTCCCAGGGGTCTATGAATGTAAAGTAGAGAATGACTTTCTGCATTTTTTGGGAATTAACCCATTACACCAACGCGTCATACCCTTAAGGCGGGGCTTAACTGTCCCCTCCAATTTTTTACCTAGTGTGGTACAGACCAAGCGACTGAGGTATGAAATGCAGTATATCCTAACGTATAGTTGTTGGTTGCGTAAAATGAACCATGCAGCTTTTTGCTGTTGCAGCAGCCGTCGTGTCAGTTGCAGTCAGCACCGGATGAACGAACCAAGTCGCACAGGCCTGAAAGATGTATTTTCCACAAAATATAGGCTTCCCTTTCACAGTACGTCGTCACGCTGCGGCATATCTATTCCGGAAGTTAGCCAATACGACGCGACTGCGGCACTGTCTTGCAAAGCTTCCTGTTTTGGAACTGCATAGGTCTGACATTTACTGATTTTACGATGTCGTGCTCTGAATTTCTACTGAGGTTCGCACTGCGTGCTTTTGTGTCGTCTGTCCGCGGACGATGACAAGGGGGGAGCGCCGCGACGTGTGAGGCTGATCTTGTTAAATGTAAGAAAAACTATGCAGTTGCTGCACTCGTTTTATTGTCTAGGTGCTACTGCAATGAAATGACAGAAAAGAAAAGAAAAACTTGCAAAGCGAGTGCTATCTTGGCAGGTAAGTTGTGGCTTAAATGCACCAAAACGTCCAGAAATTATGTTCTGTAGCCGCGCAACTTTTCTGCGGCTCATCAGTTTATTTTTTTTTTCATACGAAAACCTGCAAAACTGCTCCCCCAAAGTCTTCCTCTGACAGTGTTTGTTTTGCGACCTTGTCTCGCTGTGGCTGTACGCTTTAACACTGACATGACAAGAATAGTTTCCTTGTATTTATGACGGAGTTGAGACCGACAGACTCCGGGAGACTTGCGCCCTTTTTTTTACATCTCAGAAAATCATGTTTTTTGTTTAGGTTATGCTGGGCAGTTAAAACGCTCCTTCACGTCGTTTCTTTAAAATCACAGTAAAACTTCGGCCATGGACGATACAACGCCAATACGATACAAGGACAACTTATCTACGAAATAAAAACGCCGCGTGCTTGGGCAGAAGAAGCCATAGACACCCAAACACAAGCGGACGCCCGCACACACGGAAAAAGGATTCCCGGAACCTGGATTCGTACTCGCCATACGCCGTTTAACCGATGAACGTGCCGCTAATTCGACTATGTGAAAACTTTGCGGTCATCTATCTACGACACATAACTTTTGACCTAAAACTTGTATGCGATTTAATAATTTTGAATGAGAGAATTCAGGGTTCACCTTCAGGGCCGTTGTACGGGGGTCGGTGGAGAGCAGCAGCTGGAAGCTACCGATTAAGCACAAACTAGGCAGCTGGGCTTCAATATGCATAAACGACCTGAACGCGTACCCGTGGCTTGACTACTGCGAGACACGCCAAGTTTAGTGTAACCCTAACAGCGATGATACGGGTTGTAGGCGTGAAAAGCTTTTGAGCGTAATCAGGTCGAATCACGTGAAAGCAATTCCGATCTCGATCAAATGAGCACAATTACCGCTGCTTATATCAACGTCTCTTGCAGCAGATTTTATCCCAACATTCCTGCTGTTTAATTTTGTCTTAGATGCAGCTTGAGTTGTACGTTATACGGAAATCCCACATTATAGGCTTATCTGATATTCTAAAAGAAATTCGTCAGTGCTGAGTACGGCAGTTTCTGAATGGCTAATAAGGGCTAAGCAAATTGCATTCTGCCGTTGACTGCTCAGAATAAAAATACCGGTGAACCGGCTTTAGAGGGTACTACAGAAGCGCATATAGCAGTATGATATGATGGTTTTGGCAGGCAATAAGTGCTTTTGACGACTTCTCATGGGCACGTATTTGAAGGCCGCTGCAAAAGCCTGAAATATGTTAGCAATAACTGTAAGGACGTGAGCGCAATAAAGTAAACCGCCTCAGGCTCTGCCGCTAGTGCCTTTTCTTGGCTTAATGGATTTAAGGGAAACGCAAGGAGTATAACGATTGCTGTGTGATTCTGCTCTCGTGCTGACAGAGAATATTTTGAGAAGCGTGGTTAAATAAATCGGATAAAAACGCGACTTAACTTCTTTTTTAGAGTTCCGATGGTGCGCGCTGCAAAAAAACGTAGTTGCAATATGCTTGAACATCACACACCGTCGTTTCCGGTTAGGTATAAGCCCTGTAATATCTGTACTGTCTCAACAACATCATACGATAATCGCACTCGCCATAGTCGCTACAGCATTCTGCTACAAATCATGATGTCGTGCTCTTGATATCGAGCTGCGGCAGCCTCGTTTTTTGCGCAGATAGAATGATTAAGCGTTCAAGCAGAGTTAAGGCGCACTTTAATAAGCCACAGGTCGACCAGATTAATACAGAATGTTCCAGTGTAATACGAATCATAGTTAGTGAGCGTTATTTCCGCAAAAAGAAGGCTTCTAATCATATTATAATCATTAAGTTGTAGCAAACAGATGACACGTTCTTTTGAATCTGAATGCAACAGAAATGCATTGACAGAAAGGTGACGTAAAGCGTGGTTTACAGCGTATTCTGTGTCACAACATTGGTGGTATGCGAGAAAAAAGCAAGAGTAGCACCTGCTTTGTCAGTAACTCAGAAACTTGCAAGAGCGGGCTCGAAATTGTAATTATCCTGTAAAACTGTCCTAGAGGACGAGGCAGGGAATCGGATAGGGAAAATTTTATTGATATGTGCACAAGTGTTCATAGTATACTTGTCAGCGACAAAGCACAAGACTTGAAACAATGGACCAGTTGGGCGTTGAATATGTGTAGCCGACAGCAGGACCTCGGTTCAGCACCACATTGCCGCACCTGTGCGCGCAATGATGAGTGTGACATAGTCGTCGTTAAATGAGATTAACACAATGAAAAATCTCAAACCTAGTACTGAATAACTGTGACCCATGATGGACACCAAGATTACGGGTTCTCGGGAGTTCGAATTTGTTCCGTGCTTTTAGGAATACCCATAATGGCCTAATAATCTGGCGAGAAGCATGCGGGGGGACGGTAACCACTTTCAGTAAAAGCGAGTTGTTAAGGGGCAAAACGGGCATAATCGCGACAGAGAGGCTGATGGAACTTTAAAACTACCTTCGGGTCTTACAGCAATTGCTAAATCTGTAGCTGGCTGTAAAGAACGAAGCAAAAGCGCGCGGATCTTTCTCTGCTAACGACTGAGGTTAATACTCGTTTTGCTCGTTACACTGTGCGTCATTTCTTTAATAGCCGTTTGTCTTGTAAAGAACTTGGTGCTGAAGATACTGTAAATACAATAAGCGTGATTTGCCCTAATATTATCATTTACGAACGACTCAGTTCCCCATATGCAATGCACGACAATAGAGCTTAATTTCCAGCGACTGGCTGTTGCTGCCAACATGCTGTTCAACGCCCGTTTAGCACTTTAGATGAATGCTACATTAATAACGCCTCTAATCGGTATCTATAGTCGCGTATCCGATTTACACGTTGCATTATATTGTAACGGAAAACAGGGAGACAGGTCGCTAACCAGCAGAATACAGCAAGCAGCCAGCCAGCCAGCGCGAGACACTTCAACGTCTTCGAAGACACTTCAGCGCCACCTGAGAACACCAGGTGGCATTACTCCCCCTCCAAAAAAAAAAGAAAAACAAAAGCGGGGTTGCAGTATGGGCAGTGGAAAGAGGAAAAAAAAAACAGCACAAGCACACAAAAATGTACAAGGGAGGTGGGCGAAGGTGTCCCACGCGAAAACTAGCAGAACACTGAGCGTACTATCCATTACCGCGTGAAGTAGGGTTTCATGCGGACAACGTGCACAACCTCAGAGCGGGGTGGACGACGCTGAGGCTGCACAGTCCCGTCAGGAAGAACTTCGTAGGTCACTTCGGTGACGCGGCGCAAAACTCGGTACGGTCCAAAGTAACGGCACATCAGTTTTTCAGACAAGCCTGGGCGGCGTACCGGGGTCCACACCCAAACTTGGTCTCCCGGATGGTATTCGACGTGCCGATGACGGAGGTTGTAGCGGCGCGCATCCGTGCCCTGCTGCCGCTGAATGTGAAGACGGGCAAGTTGACGTGCTTCCTCGGCGCGCTGAGCGAACTGCTCGGCGTCTGGCGTGAGTGGGTGGTCATCAGTGCTGCATGGAAGCATTGCATCCAGCATCGTCTGAACGTCACGTCCGTAGACCAGACGAAATGGTGTAAATCGGGTCGTCTCCTGGGTGGCCGTGTTGTAAGCGTATGTTACGTACGGGAGAATCTCGTCCCAGGTTTTGTGCTGCGAGTCTATGTACATTGCGATCATGTCGGCGATCGTTCTGTTGAGTCTCTCTGTGAGCCCGTTCGTCTGTGGGTGATAGGCAGTAGTTTTGCGATGGTTCGTGTGACTGAGCTCGAACACGTCGCGCATGAGCTGTGCCGTAAACGCCGTACCTCGATCAGTGATTACGTGGGACGGTGCGCCATGACGCAGCACGATTTGTTGCATAAAAAACTGGGCGATCTCAGATGACGTACCGCGCTGCACCGCTTTAGTTTCCGCATACCTTGTTAAATAGTCGGTCGCGACTATGATCCATTTATGACCGGCCGATGACACAGGGAATGGGCCCAGAAGATCGATGCCGACTTGATCAAAAGGCGTCCGAGGGGGTTCAATAGGTTGGAGCAAGCCCGCTGGCTTGAGAGGAGGCGCCTTACGACGTTGGCAATCGCGGCAGCCTCTGACGTAACGCTGGACGGCGTGAGAAAGTTTGGGCCAATAATACGCCTGGCGCACGCGTGCAAGTGTGCGGGCAAAGCCCAAGTGGCTGGAGGTCGGCTCATCGTGACAAGCAAGAAGGATATCGGCGCGGAGATCTGCCGGAACGACGAGGAGGTGCGCTCGGTCAACAGTGCTGGAGTTTTTCTTAAACAAAATGCCGTTCCGGAGACAGAAGGCCGGCAGGTTTCTAGAAAATTGTCGGGGTACGACAGAAGCTCGGCCCTCCAGATAATCAATGATAGGTCGCAGGTCTGGGTCAGCTCGCTGGCGGGTCATTAGGTCTAAGGCGCTGACAACTCCAATAAAACCACTCTCGTCCTCTATGCTATCATCCGCTAACCCGACGGGCGCGCGAGAGAGTGCGTCAGCGTCTTCGTGCGTCTGGCCAGATTTGTGCACAATGGTGTAATCGAATTCTTGGAGGCGGAGGCTCCATCGGGCTAGGCGCCCCGATGGGTCGCGAAGATTTGCAAGCCAGCACAACGAATGGTGGTCGGTAACTACTTTGAACGGGCGGCCGTAGAGGTACGGACGAAATTTCATGGTTGCCCACATAACCGCAAGGCATTCTTTTTCTGTGGTCGAATAGTTTGTTTCAGCGCGAGAAAGCGTGCGGCTTGCATACGCGATGACCCTTTCCACGCCACCTTGGTGTTGGACGAGTACGGCGCCGAGGCCGACGTTGCTCGCGTCGGTGTGGACTTCGGTTTCAGCCTCTTCATCAAAGTGCGCAAGAACAGGGGATGTTAGCAGTCGTCTGCGCAGCTCGGCAAAAGCCTCCTGCTGCTCGGCAGCCCACACGAACTGTGTATCATTGCGCGTGAGGTGGTACAGGGGTGCGGCAATCTTTGAAAAGTCGGCGATGAAGCGGCGGTAATATGCGCACAGACCCAAAAAACGTTGCACACTTTTCTTTGTTGCAGGAACAGGAAAGTTGGCGACGGCAGCAGTTTTCTCGGGGTCGGGCTTAACGCCATCGGCACTCACGAGGTGACCGAGAAACTTCAACTCTTTGTACCCAAAGTGGCACTTCTCGGGCTTTAGCGTTAAGTCGGCCGATCGGAGGGCATCTAATACTGTCCTCAGGCGTTCAAGGTGTTCGGCAAAGGTTTCGGAAAATACGACGACATCATCGAGATAAACCAAACAAGTTTGCCATTTTAGTCCAGCGAGAACGGTATCCATCATCCGCTGGAAAGTTGCCGGCGCTGAACATAGCCCAAAAGGTAGCACTTTAAATTCGTACAGTCCGTCGGGTGTCACGAACGCCGTTTTTTCGCGGTCCCGCTCGTCGACCTCTATCTGCCAGTACCCACTCTTTAAATCAATGGAGGAGAAGTACTGGGCGCGACGAAGTCTGTCGAGCGAGTCGTCGATACGAGGCAGCGGGTAGACGTCTTTTTTGGTGATGTTGTTCAGTTTCCGATAATCCACGCAGAAGCGGAGTGTCCCATCCTTTTTCTTCACCAGCACGACAGGTGAAGACCAGGGGCTGCTGGAAGGTTGAATGATTCCATCTGAAAGCATCTCCTTCACCTGCGTTTGGATCGCCTCACGCTCCTTCGGTGAGATACGGTACGGCTGCTGATGGATGGGGCGGGCATCGTCGGGCGTAATGATGCGGTGCTTGAGAAGAGCCGTTTGCCGGACTTTCGACGAAGAAGCGAAACAGGAGGAGTATTCAAGTAGGAGGGCACGTAGTTCTCGCTGTTGAGTCACCGAAAGGTCCGGGCTGATGTCAAGGGATGGGCGCACAGGTCTAACAGCTTCGAACGCGAAACATTCAGAAACCTCCGCTAAGGGGTCGGCGAATGCGATGGCAGTAGCACGAAAAAGGTGCCGGGGCTCGTTAGAGAAGTTAGTCACCAGGAGCTCAGAGCAGCCGTCGCGGAGATGGATGAGACCTCGCGCTGAGCAGATGCCGTGGGTGAGCAAAAGGGACAGGTTGCCCTCTGCGACCGCTGTCCCTTCACGTAGTCCGTCGCAGTGAACACTCACAAAAACGCTGGCGCGTGGCGGAATCCAAACGCTCTCGGCGGATATTCTAAGGGCGGCGCGGCGTGGACAGTCCTCGGAGTAAACATCAGCTTTCTCGGTAGAAAATGTGACAGTGCGCTTTCGGAGGTCAATAATAGCTCCATACTCTCGGAGAAAATCAACGCCAAGGATACAGTCACGGGAGCAGTTCGGTAGAACTAGGCAGCTGACAACAAATGTGGAGCTGCGAATTTGGACTCTTGCTGTGCATAGGCCAAGCGGAGTTACGACATGTCCGCCAGCCGTGCGAATCTGCGTGCCGGACCATGGTGTCATTACTTTTTTAAGAAGCGCCGCTAGCTTTCCGCTTAAAATCGAGAAATCAGCGCCAGTGTCCACCAAAGCACTAACCTTATAGCCATCGAGAAGCACGGGTATATCCAACGAGAATCGATCTCCGAGTTCAGGTACTGCAGTCGTTGCCTTTAAATCGCGGTCGGTCGCTGTTCGCGTTGTCGGGGGGTCTTGTTCATATCGATTGCCAGCGGCCTCGCCCCCTGAGGTCGCTCTCTTTAGTTTTCCCGGCGGGGACTTGGCGACCGTCTCTGCGCCATCCAGGAGGAGCTTTGGGGCTGTGGCGAAGGTCGGCGTGGTGATGGAGACCGAGACTGCCGCTGGGGAATTGTCGCCATGCGCTGCTGGGCTACGTAGTCCTCGATCTCCCGGGGTCGTTGACCTCTTGGTGGACGGGGCATGTCGATAGGGAACCCCTGCAGCCCAAGCTGTCGATACGGGCACTGGCGATACAGATGACCGGGTTCCCCGCAGTGAAAGCAGAGACGCCGCCGATCCGGAGCACGCCACAGGTTCGTCTTCCGCTGGGGTGATCGTCGATTGTCGATGTAGTACGTGTCGGGGTGTGCGGAAAACAGCGAGCCTTGATTGGACGGAGGAAACTGCGCCGAAGAGGGCGCAGGACGTTGCAAGGCTTCAGCGTACGTTGGACGACGGCACTCCGTTGGTAAAGGCGGCGGGTCAACGGACGGGAACGAAGGTCTCAAGGCTTGAACCTCTTCGCGGACCAGGCTAGCGAGAGAGCCGGCCGTCGGCAGGGGAGCACCGAAAAGCGCCTGGAGCTCTTCGCGCACAACGGAGCGGATCAGGTCGCGGAGAAGACCAGGGTTAGCCCCGAAGGCAGGAAGCGGCTCTGTAAGTGAAGCGGCGAGTACCGGCCGGTCGTAGGTGGTAGACCGCCGCAAGAGCATCTTCTCCATCGTGACCGCCTCCGAGAGAAACTCAGCAACAGTCCCAGGTGGACTGCGCACGAGGCCAGCGAAAAGTTGCTCTTTAACGCCGCGCATGAGATGGCGCACCTTTTTATCTTCGGGCATGGCCGGGTCAGCTCGCCGGAAGAGCCGAGTCATATCCTCCACGTACATGCTTACAGTCTCATTCGGCATCTGAATGCGAGACTGCAAAGCCCGTTCAGCCCGTTCTCGACGATCCGTGCTGGTGTAGGTCTCCAGCAGGCGTCGGCGGAACTCGTGCCATGATGTTAGGGCGTCTTCTCGGTTTTCGTACCAGGTACGTGCACCATCCTCGAGACTAAAGAAGACGTTTCGAAGTTTAGCGGCGTCGTCCCACTGGTTGAATGAGGCCACGCGTTCAAACTCGAGAAGCCAGTCCTCTACGTCTTCGAGCTGACTGCCGTGGAATGGTTTGGGCAGTCGCGGATTCTGCAAGGTGTAGTAGGCAGCAGCTGGCATGACAGGTCGATGGGTGGGTGCTCTGGCAGACTCCAAAAGCCCGTGTTCGGGAGGTAGGCCTTGATTTCTCCGGCTAGCACGGTGCACGGGGGTGTCCACTAGCGAAGGACTGGAGCCCAGGGTATCCGGAGGAGTATGAGACATATACAGGGATCTTTACCCAGCGCCTACACCAAAATATGTAACGGAAAACAGGGAGACAGGTCGCTAACCAGCAGAATACAGCAAGCAGCCAGCCAGCCAGCGCGAGACACTTCAACGTCTTCGAAGACACTTCAGCGCCACCTGAGAACACCAGGTGGCAATATTCTTTCATAGAAATACTAGAGGGCCGTGTATTGTGCGATGCCAAAGCACGTTAAAGAAGCCCAGGTGGTCGAAACTTTCCGAAGCTCTCCACTACAGCGGCTCTCAGAGGCCGGGTCACTTTGGGACGTTAAACCTCATAAACGAAACCAAGTATAATTTCGTATGAACTGGAACCGTGAGCCAGCGCAACCTATAGGGGCAGGCCAGGACGAAATCATGTCATTGATATAGACACGAAAACATGAAATTAGGACTGTAAGACTTCTAGAACAAGTTTTAGAAGCCATGGTGATTCAATCTCTCACTGTACGCTTCTACCGACTCTTGCGACGCGCGGCTGCCTCGAGTGCTCGAAGCGTGGCTGTGTCGAGTTGCTTGCCAATTCTTTTTCTGGGCTTCCAGCCTCAGACTATCTGAGCTGCGCTGCGGCTGCTTGCGCAGAGCGCACCGAATTCGACGCGCAGTAGCAAACAAAAGCGACAGGACAGAAAAAAAAGCTAGAATTACAGGAGCTGCCGGCGCACAAGACAGGAAGTACCGCGTGAAATTGTCGGACACGCAAGGCAGAGCAGGAAAAGACTGCAAGGAAAACGCCTGCTCGGTGACCTTCACGTTTGACTAAATCAAACTGGGACTAGCTTCTCCTCCCTTCTATAAACATGTTGCGAGCTCCCTTACCTGCAGGGCTCCTTTCTTCGACTTTTATGCTTCTTTATACATGGTATTCACTGCTTTGCTCAGAGCAGTGGCTCCAAAAGGAGAAAGGCTAAGAAAAAACCAGGTGGAAGCTTCCGTAGCGCCTCGTACTGAGCTATCGGACTAGAGCAGCAGTAGACGCACTGTCCCACCAAACAGGTTTTGACTTAATAAAAAGGAGCACCTTTTTTAGCGTGAATTGTGGGATGCAACAAAGCTCCATGACAAGCTTCACCGCAGGAATACAAAGCGTTGAGACAAAGAGACACCAAGACCCCGCAAATGTCCGAGAAGAAATTTCCTGATTGGTCGAGACAGTGATGGCCTGCCCGGTATCCCGCGTACAGAAAGGCGGCCACGGTGGGCAGCTGGCAACTGCAATGAATTTATTTTAATCCATTTCGTTGCTACCTGTCGTGGTGGGCGTGGCGTCGTCATCAAGAGCAAAAGCCGAAAACAATTATGCTCATGTTATGATTTTCGCTGCTCACTGCTGATCCAGTGTACAGGCCTTGATTGCTTCAAGAATTTCACCGTTACATGGCTGCAATCTAGCCTGAAATTCCGCTACTACTTCAGCTGCTGTTTTGTAGCTGCGTGGACTGCAATGCATACAGCTGTGCGGCATAACTGTGGCTGCCATTTTTTCAGTCTCCCAAGAGAGAGTGCAGAAAGCCTGTTTTTTGCCGCTCCTGTTGTGTCCTATCCATACTTTATGTGGGTTCGCTTCCCTTTACTTCTGCGGAAGAAGCGACTGCCCATAGTTATGCATCGGCAAGAAGCGGACAATATCCGTCATTAGCGGTTTAAGCGCCGCACAGGATATGATTTAGGAACCACGACATGTAAAATCGCGATTCAGAATTGAGCTTGGTTTATATATATATATATATATATATATATATATATATATATATATATATATATATATATATATATATATATATATATATATATATATATATATATATATATATATATATATATATATATCCGTGCTGCCGTCTGGTTTACAGCCGACCCACTTGAATTTATTTTGCTTCATTTACCCTTCGACTTGCAAGTGAGCTGAAACTCAAGGAGCAAGAAGTTTTCTTCTTTTCCTGTTCGCCTCACTAGGGAATGTCGCTCCATTTGCGCGTGCTAGTGCCCCCGAGACATCAGCTAACCGGAGCTGCTCCCGCACCCCTGTTTTTGTCTAAGGATTGCTTTAAGAACTTAAGTCAAGCAAGAAAAGTAATAAGGAATAGCTCGCTCGCTGCATGTGATGGGTCGGGTTATTCCCTTCTCCTCTTTAGTCTTGTTTCTTTACTTTTTTTTCTGCGCTCAATATCTCGTTGCAACTACCTGTCATCGTCATCACGGAAGCCGATATGGCTTTCAGTGGCCCAGCTCGGCGGGGCGGGACAACTCCTCGGGGCATTTAGCAACCGAGGGGGGCCTCGGTGATGGAGGAAATGTGTTGAATGGAGCAGCAATATTTTAACCCTTGCACTTTTAGTTTGGGTTCAGGTCGGGTGTTGCCTTTATTCGTTCATACCGCTGCTGTGGCATGCTGACTTAATATAAAACTGATAACTTTGCCGAGAATTCTTCTTTCATTATTCAGGGCGGTTTGTGAGAAAATATGCAGAACTGAAGCGAAGGCGTATAACGAGACAGTTTCGTCTCGTGTGCTTGCGTCGCACTGTCAAAACGTCAAGACGTTTTCATAACTGAAGCGTGATGTAAACGTTAATTTTGCAATCTTTTCTACGGTCACAGAATAGCGTGAATAGCACATATTTTAATAAATGAATTAAAGAGACTGAGACGACACTGGTATCTACGATATAGCCGAAAGTTAAGTAAAAGAAACGCAGAGTGTAAAAAAAAACAAATATGCGAAGGAAAGGACGCGTTCTCTTCGTTTTTATCGTGTCTTTTTTTGGGTAATGGAAGAGGGTGTAGTTCGCAATAACCGATAAATTCGCTTGATGCAGTTTAAACGCTCTTTATCGCTTTATGCGACACTTAAGAAAAACGTCACAGTTCTGCAGCGCGCTACACTGGTTTGCGGTTGCTTAGACTATTCTACTGCGAGCATAAGCCCGCCGCTATTCAAACACCCACTAAAGCGAACTGCCGCGCAGAGGACGCCTCCTAATTCTAACGAATCCACATCGCCATGAGCTGCCCGTAAGTGACCTTCCCCGAGAGCGTAGCGGTGTTGCTTTATAGCAAGAACTCCTTTCATGCGTCACCTTAATCCGAGCAGGCACATATGTATTTAATTCATCAGCCTATCGGTCCCGGTATTAGCGTTTTTCAATAATCATATCTCACACTGAGCACCACGTTTTGGAAAAGAGGCTCGTTCCGTGCCACTTGTCTTAATTAAAAGCTGCCGTGGGAAGTGGAGCCTAACAAATGCTTTGTTGAGAGTCAAAGCGTGAGATGAAAGCGTTCAGCGCGTGAACATGGCTCCAGAAAGCCTGCACAACGGAGCGCCACTCAAATGCCGCGCACCGCTTCGCCTTCCCGCCCACCGCTTTGACCAGCGGCTCTATGAGCCGTGAGCCGTCCGATAACCAATGAAGCTGCCGTGCTCAGGTGCGCAGCTCTGAAAGTGAAGTTCAGCCTGTATACACCGCCCCCTAGATGGAAAACTGAAAGCGAAGTGAAGAATAAAAAAGACACTGGAACGCAGCTATTTGCCAGTTTTAGTTCGCGGCTATTACTTTGCGGAGCGGCGCATAGGGATATAAAATTAATAAATTGCACCTCTGCCTACATCTCGGATTTTATTAAAAATAAACGACTATTTAGACTCAATATGTTAAAGGGGGGCGGGCAATATTCGAAAGCCACAGTGACTCACGTGTACAAAATAAAAAAAAGGACACTTATACTGGGTGTCTCACCTTAGATGGTCTGTAATTTTTTAAAACAATCTTTTTGAGCTAGAAGAGGGCTTTTTTGGTATAGCATTGTCAGCGGTGCAGCGCATCAAAATACAGTGATGAAATTATAATTATTAGAATAGGTAATTATTATTGATGCAAGAAAACACCCTCTTAGTTTCGCCGCTGCTCTCGCATCATGCACCACCTCGCCCAACATTCCGTTATTCTTAACTATTACTGAGGTGTTAACTTTATAACTCTCACTGTCAGTATTCTTATTTCCTGCGAGGCATGTAACCCACCGTAACTAATATTCATCTTAGTTGTTACAATTTCGAAAACGCCGGTTATCCTCGTTGTTGTGGCTCAACAAATTTTGGCTATTTCCACAAGTTACGTGCACTGGGGAGTTAATTTGCCTCCAAGCTTCTCTAAGGTGCATGTATATTGGCGTGATGTATGTAATACCGAGGGTAACTACTTCTCGGAACTAAAAAAAGAAACGACATGAATATTACTTCTCGTGCCCTACGCGCCCCTTTGTAAATAAGGAGACTAAATGTAATAAGTACAAAAGGCACTACTCAATAATAGTTAACCAGCCTACTAGTCAGCACATCTTAGCTATATTTTGACGCGCGAGGAGGGTAGCACTATATAGCTCGAAGATAACTCCGGTTAAACTCTCTTTACTTGCGGCATTTTGTATGCCGAGGTATACGAGCATTTGAGGCACAGTGGTGGAGAACCATATATGATATTGTGAGACCCTATAATAGTATCTCTTCATGAGCCTTCCGGAAATGCTGACCCCTGAAGGCATTTCAAAGTGAGTTGCATATCACTTATCAATCATTCAGTACGGATGTACGAGTGTGATTCTTTGTAAACAGATAATATTACGATGCGTAGCGCACATAATAGGGAAGCGTTATTTTAGTTTTATCGGCCGAAAGTGGATATCTAGGCGTTAGGTAATGAGGTTTTGGTTGATATCTTGATGGTTATGCCTTTCTTGCTCAACGTGTGAGCCAAAGCGTGTGTGGCGCTCGTTGTGTATTGAGCACTGGCACAAATAAAAATTCAGGTAGTGTTCAGCACCTGTCCCGTGGCTGGTTTCTGCTTCCGCCATCGCATCTTTTGAGCCGCTCCCCCATGGGCTGTATGCCGTGTCGACGTTGCAATATTGCCACACACAAGGCCTCAGCCTACAATCACTTTAGGCAAATTTCACTTGTTAATCATGAGCGTAAGCGAATACGTTCTTCACTACGCATGACAGTCTGCTTCAAGCGCATTGAGGCGCTGCTTAAGCAGAAGAAAGCGAATACCCACTTTCTGTATCCTCCAGGCTTTTGTTTGTTTGTTTATGGCGTCTAACGTCACAAAGGCTAGATGAAAAACTCTAAAAACAGCTTGAGGAGCTCTGACCTCTTTGGGCACAAAGCCGCACAACCGCGTGCGACGAAGGCGGTACACGTTTCGACAGATGTGTAAGCTAAGCTACATCACGTCAGAGAGCGAACAAAACAAAAAAGAAAGCGAGTGAGAAAAAGCAGAAAACGTACATTATCAAATAAAACAAGGAACGGAATTCCTTTGATTAGATTGTGGATATGTCATTGTCTTCATAAAGGTCTGACTGAAAACCGTTGGTAATGAATATCTTAAGTTTATTTTGTAAAACTTTCTTTGGGGATTCGCATGAATGCTTCCAGCTTTTACGGATAATGGAGAAGTTCTTTGAATCGAGTTCGTCTGCCAACTTTTGAGAACAAAAATTGAATCCCACATTATGAGTTCGCCGGACTGCTCAATGCGGTCCGAAATCTTTTCGGCCACATAATGTTTACGAAATTATTGCGCGAGTGCTAAAATTACGTGCACTCATCGAAGTACCGGGAACACGACATGACCCAGTAATTTGAAACTGAGCCGCATCTGCTCATCGGCAGCGGGACTACGGGAAGGGCGCTCTCGGTACTCAGGTGTTTGGCGAGCCTCATGTGACACTCTCTTCTAGGGCTGTAATCACTCGACGTTTAAAATTTTGTGTGTTTCTCTATCTAGCTATATAAGAAGGAAGTGAGTAGGAAATGAATAAAAAAAATCTAGCAAGCTGGCGGAGTGCATTTAATTGGCGAATGTTTTTTTTTTAATTTTCGCGCCGCTTTACATACTCCCGAACATGATTGCGCAGCGCATCTCATTAAACCATACAATACGTTATTTTGGGCCAACCTATAGAACTTGTCGAAAAACACCAAATTCTAGGTATAAAGTCCTGCAGTGATTTTAGCTGGAAGGCTCATATTGATCACATTTTCGAAAAGCTTTCTGTCTTTGCTGGCGCGGTATCTGGCTGTCGAATGCAACTGTATGTAAAAGCTAAGGTCCAATCATGTCATCAATAATGTTTTTGCCCAGATGAAGTATTGCACCACAGCAAAAGCAAGGATAAACAAACCACTGTTCTTGAAAAGAAAATCAAGCACTTTATAGCAAATATCAATTCTGGCTTCACTGCCGCCGATAATTTACTTAACTACTGTATTATCCAAATTAATCTGTTTTGTGAGTTTCGCATCTTGCGGTCATATCTGTTTTCCTCACAAGAATTTGAATTTTTTTCGAACTCTTATCTTCGTTATCACCCTATGAGCATTGTGTTGCTACTTTAAATAGCAACCTTTGGTTATTGGTTATAGGTCTATACGTATGTGTCTTCTTTTGTATGCTTTGTATTCGTATTTGTACCATTCAGATATCTTGCGTGACCTTGTATTGTTTCTTATTTAAGAATGTATATCACGTATTAATAGGTGTCTTGTTTTGTGCATTTCACATTTTTGTGTGTACACTGGCTGTCGCTCCAGTGTAAATTGTCTCCGGGATTCAATCAAGGCCCAGTCGGACATTTTAGCTCAGAAAATGTTCCAGATTACGGGCGCCCAGTTCAAGATTACAGACTTTTAACCTACGTATGCGCGGCAATTTAGAGAACTCTTTTTGAGGAACCAATTGTCTGTATTCCATATCCGAAGAGGGGGGGGGGGCTGTGTATGTTTGCAGAAGACTTTCAATTTGTTGATGCTGCTGTTTGTGAAGGTGATGAGTGGGAAGGTGGGGTTATAAGACACAATAGCTGGAAGCTCTAGAATAGCATTTTGCACCTACCGCCACTGCTTACAGCGGCCGCCAGCCGCCAATGCGCAGATGGCGCAGATGGCGCCGAGTGCGCATCCGCATGCTTACTGCGGCCTTCTTATTTCGTGGTGAGGAATTTCTGAGCGTACCAAAAAAAAAAAACGACGTTTTTCGACGGGTATGTATATTAAGGATTGTCATTCAGCTGTGCGGGTACTTCCTAGTACCCTGTTTTTAAGTGGCTGAAATGCACAAAAATTAAGCAAGCATAATATCGAAAATGCTACTGGAGAGTGTTTAACGTGACCTGCTCGACGCCTTTGTCAAACTACCAGTCATATTCATTTGAGCCGCGAAGTAGCTGGCGAAGTAATTTGACAAGCGTGTAAGCATTAGTGGGAATCGAGTGCGTGAAGTACGAAAACGAGTTCTACCTGCGAAATAATATTGCTTCGCGTTACAATACGCTAACTTGCTACGTATGACTCATGAGTTAACTCTGAGGGCCTGTCGATCCCACCTGTCTTTGGTTGTTCTTCAGCTAGAACCTAGCCCCGAAAAAGAGTCTGAGCATGCAGATTTGAGCTAGTTGGTTTGTGCTGCGAATGTGAAAGCTCACTTTCTTTACTGACTCATATCACGTAAGCATTTTTCCATACGTGTTTAAATGAGTCTCTTTAAAACAAAAAAAAACTGCTGCAGGAATGTATGAAATCGTGTTCCGCTTATTCAAACAGTGCGACCTAATGATCCCTGGTTTTGGTTTTCAAAAATTTGAAAGATGCAACATTACCAGAGAGGTTCTTGCTGAACCAGACTTCAGTACAGCTGATTTTAATGTCATCTGTCTCAGAAGAAGTTTATACGTCAGGAACACGGTGTGCAGTAATGAGTCATTGAACTGCAAAACTACAGTAATGCGTATTTCTAGTTGCCCGTAAGACACCTCGTATTACTGTACTCTTGTCAAAGCAAGCCACGTATTTAGATGCACAAAAACTTCATTACCGTAGTGAAAAGTATCTAGTCCACATTTTCAAATATCGTTGAGGCTCCCATAAAAGTTTTTCAGCAGCTCACGTTGCTGGAATGCTAACAAGGTAATGCCTCTGTAAATTATACTTTCTCACTATGCCTGTAGCTAGGAAAGTAGAGGGAAGGATAGTATGCGTAGACGAAAAGATCACATCAATAAAAAACATTACTGCGGAGGTACATTACCGCCGCGGCCTGGATCGCGCCTGCGTCTCACGGATATTCATCAATTTCGGGCTTCAGAAGAGTATGTTTATACTTAAGGTGCGGGCAAGAACACGCCCCAGTTTTAGGTTGATGCTTGGAATCAAGTGCACGGTGGGAAATAAACATAAAATAAATAAAATGATTAAAGCAGCCAACCTAACGCCACGGGCTATGCTTCGCTTGTTCACTGCCGAATCTGTCGCCAGCTGTCGCCTTTGCAGTGGTCTGCCCCTTACTGTAATGCTCAGTGCTTGCGTCTTGCTTCTGGAGGTGAGGTGGAGTGTGTCCAGCTGCACCTATCTCCTTTGCGCGAAAATGAGCTACATTGTGCTGCGAGCAGAAACGCATGGAAGGGGCGCAAGCGGTCACAATATTTTTTTTGTCGCCTCAGCTATGTTCCTTCTCGTGCAGCTGCCGTGGCCACTGTAGGACACCAAGGAAGGAACAAGCGACACCTGGAGGAAATGGTAAGCTCAGCAGTCAACGATTCCTAAGAACAGCTGTCGTAAGTATCGGGGTGGTTGGTGGGTAGGCAGGCACCTTTCTTTCTGAATGAATCACACAAATGAAGCCTACAAGCCATCTGCTCGTATTCTTTGAGAAGCCACATGAAGTAAATGAATTAAGCTTGGTGGAATTCACATTTGTGGGTGGGTATGCGTGGGTATGTTTGATCAATGTTTGGCTGCTGGCCATGTGCTGGCGATTCCCACTGCTACAAAGACAGCAGCCAAAGTGTCAAAAAATCAATCGTTGATGCTACAGTTAAAGCTCTTCCTGCACTTGCAGCTGTTATATGCTGAGAGATGCGATAAGCTTTTGCTTTGGAATCTGAGGTAATTGCATTCCCTTGAGAACAAGGTACTCAATGCTTTCCTGCTCAATCTTACATGATGACATAAAAAATGACAGCTGCACCAGTTACGATCCTCCAGGTTTTTGTTGCGATCGAGGAGATATTGAATATTGGCACAATATGTGCTGAATAGCACCTCTGAGCTAATATACGCCAAAATT
This sequence comes from Amblyomma americanum, assembly GCF_052857255.1. Taxonomy (NCBI): domain Eukaryota; kingdom Metazoa; phylum Arthropoda; class Arachnida; order Ixodida; family Ixodidae; genus Amblyomma; species Amblyomma americanum. Next base: position 7,189,576 of record NC_135502.1, on the reverse strand, counting down.
GTTTTCAGCGGCACATAATACAGTGGTGCTGAAGCACCGATACCGTAGAGATACGTGTACGTCTCGTTCTTCTCAAAATTTAAGGTTAAATAATAATTCGCCTGTTTTACTCTTTAAATCACACACTGTGAAGTCTGAAAGGGCCATGCTAATTTTGTATTTTTCTCATTATTAACACAATTTTTTTTCGTGTTTTTAAAGCATGCTTTCTGATTATTCATCTTTCCTTGCCGTCATTCTCTTCATTAGGAGAAATACTGGTAAAGCAATGTTTCTTGACATTGATATCTTTTTAATTTTATTTTATGCTTTAAAGCTGCATATTTCACAGCAACCATGATGTTTATCACTATGCTTCAATTTTTAGCTTCGACTGTATCAAGGTCCACCCTTTGAAATGTGTGCTGTACACTCTTTTCTGGTTATTAATGATCGGTAGAAACTTACTTCCGCAAACTTCGGCACCGTTAACCATTACGACAACCGAGTAACACTGTTAGCCTTGAGCGTCTGAAAACAATGCAAAACTAGGGCGGCGCCTTTTATCAAGCCGCAGGGTACACATGGAGACGACGAAGGGCCATAAATAATGATTGCTTTCACGTTGTTGTTGCGGGCGCAGCATCGCCGATTGAAGGCGCTCATGCCATCTCTGCAGCTCAGCAGTGCGGTGAAGTTTTATTGTTTTCGCTCGTCAAGGTTTTCCCTGACAGCTAAGGAGTGATGACATCCGTAAACAAGCAGTTCCTAAGCGTAGAAAAGCGTGTAATGTTTGTACTATGGACAGTTACTTGCTTAGTTGCCATATATCAGAAACGGGGAAGCAGGGGAACAGGACTGGTTTTAATAGCACATTTTCATCTTTTTGACTAATGAGCACTTTAGCTCGCGCACGGAGTCGGTAAACCATGGTATGGGAACACAGGCAAACTTTTTGGCTGTACACCGTGCGGCGAATTATGGCAGAAAATGTGAGTACCGTGGCGTACATTTTATAGCATAGCACAGGTACAATGCAAAAAGTATGTTAGAAACTTCGATCTCTGATTCAGTTCTGGCTAATTTTACCGTATTTTTGTTCCTCCGTCTTTCACCCCATTTTCTGCTCTCAGCATGGGACATATACAATTCCCGCGAATGCACTCGCATCATGGAGCAATAAAAAAAAATCTCGATACGTTTAAAAGGAGGGCCACAAACGGAGGTAAAGTTTCGAGTGCCGTCGACCCCTATTATTTGAAGAACACGAGCGAGCATAGCCCGTCATTTCATTGTGCTTCACGGCTGCGTTTTTTTCTCCCGCAGTATGAACTGAGGGCATCGTGAGATTGGACGTGTTTCCAGGAAGAAATAGCAGTTCTCTAACAGAAGGCTAAGAGTAAGTTACGAAGGTCGTTCGATTCCAGCTAAGTCTATTCGCTTTTTGAGCATGCAAATAAATCCTAGCACGTGCTGTTCTTCATGACGTCAAGAGAAAAGAATCCTTAGTTACCGAACGTTACACTCACTGCATCAGGCAGCACGCATCACATGCAATGGATGATGGTCCACGCGGCCGTGAGCATGATCTTGGTGTAGTACATTTGAACACAAATGTACTACATCAGAGCAAGACGGTAATCGTTGTTCGCAAGGAGATCAGTGTATCTGCTGTCCGATCCCCTGTACCAATCACGTAGAGCTAGCGGCCTTTGCAGATTAACCCTGACGTCGTTAACTGGTGGGAGGAACACCCAAGTTCTAAAGAATTTGATTGCCTTCCTCTTAACGCATACACAAACGAAAAACTTTCTTTACACCTCTCGGCATTCATTGGGCAAATTTGAGGGGAAATGTACGCAGCCTGAATTAGTTATTGGTGAGGAAGAGGAGCGCTGTTCCCGCGTCTTGCTGCAGTCTCCCTCAGAGTCATCGCTTTTTGGTCATGTACTATCTAGTGCTGTCTCATTCATATAAAACCTTATTGGGGGATGAGCTATGAGCCACACATGAAGTCGTTCCTTCTCCCTCCTGCACCTTACTGTGTTCTGGGATCTGTTCAGCTATCGGTGTAGGACGGGGACGCACGAATGCTCATGGAATCCTATAATTCGTTATTCATTGAAGTTTTTCTGGTTTAAGTTTTTTTTTGTACCAAGATCACTTTAACATAAAGAAAAGTGTGCACCTGAAACCACCTTATAATCACTCACTCCGGATTGACCATGAAACAAGTGTCGGGCCATTTGCATTCCTTTGCGACACGTGTAAATATTTCTCTCTTTTCGTTAGCCACTGAAGAGTGGAAGGGGTTGTCACATGAACATATCAATTTGGACACACTTAAAGTTCATGTTCTGAAAACTGAGACTGTGCTCAATCAGGGTGAAGCCCCTTAAAATGTTTATTGATCCTCCTATTTTTCATCCCGTTGTAATAATTTTTGAGTTGTGTATTAGGCCTAATCTGACCTATTGTATATGGGAGCATATTTTCTCTATACCTATTGCTACCAGTACTGTGTGTTTGCATTTTATATGTCATGCTCTCAAGCGTTGTGCGCATTTTGCATCCTACCCCTTGATGTGCCGGAAAATTAGGCTTACAGTGTTTCCACATAAACAAAATAAATAATAAGCGAAATGACCATCTGATAGATTCAAGTACAGGATAAGTTCTTGGAGGCCCCTCAATCGCTAAGTACTTGGAAAGCTTATGGTGGAGTCAGAAAGACATCGTGTCTCTGGTGGCACATTTATTTTTTACCCTAAATGTAGCCTTGCGCGTTCAGCGGCCCATATAGCCATGAACCGCCCAAGGTAACCTCAAAGTCTGAAACCTGGTCCCTAAAGCAACACAGATCCATGCCATTCGTTCTCTCAATTGATGATTTCTAACAGAAAAAATTGGACCTTCTAATACTAGCAGTATCTGAGACTACGATTTATATTCCCTGCCTTACGAACACCAGTTCCGCTGAAAATTTGCTAGCTTTAATAAAAAGACTTTTGAGTTGCAATTTTTCTGCGTCGTTCACTTGTTTCTAGCCTGGAAGCTGTGTGTGATCCCTTTTGGAAATCTTAGCGAACGCCTGTAATTGTTTGTGACATATTTTGTTGTTCATCAGGCGTCCCATTTCCTCTCTTTCTAACATCATTACGGACTGTGAAAAAAGGCCAGCGCAGTACTAGCGATGGAAACATGTCAGCTCCGAAAGAAAAACGACTCTGTAGAGCTGTTGTGTTCGATATTTCTTGGCTAATATCTCTCGAAGTGGATTAGACGTTTAGTGAGGCTGCATTTCACTTCAGATGCGGCGCATGAGTGAGGTAATTTTGGTTTGAGTAATCTTTTTCCTTTCTTCACAAAATAAAGCAACTATTAGCAGCTGTCGCTATAGTATCGACTTTAGCACTTACATGTATTATTGGCTTCTGTACTTGAAGCAATGTTTTTGATACCGACCGAAGATTTCGTGATAGCTATTGAATACGCAGTTCTAAAGATTTCGGACGAGCGGTCACGGTTCACGTGACGTGATCTGTGCTAAAAAAGGTGGATGTGAAATTGATTTTTATGTAATAAGAAACGTCTTCCAAAGCACAGCGTCGCGAACAACCAGCGGTACAGTCCAGGCACAGACCAGAGGCAGTGTTCAGTCCAGAGCACCCACGAGGGACCGAGCGTCCTCATCACTATCCGTCTGTTTCGAGTTTTCGTACTCTCTTCCACTTGGGTACTCGAAAATAATTGCGTGGATTTTCTTGCCAGTTAGGCGCGGCCAGCATAACAAGAAAACGTTTTTTAATATCACTATATCCGCTGAACTCGCATCTGGACGATTTCTATGAAGGTTCGCTTGATGCAAAGAAATAGATGCCTTTGTTACTCTTACATAAGCACTAAAATAAATCATACTTTTTCATGCGTTCCTCCGGAAGGTCGGACGGCAGAATCCTGGGTGCCTCAAAGTGTACGCAAGGCGAACAAGGTGAAATGCTTGACAAGCTGGAGTTCTAAAAACATGAAACTGCATAAGCATATTCATTACGCTGCTAAAAATGGCTTTCAGTGTTCTCAGCAATGTATTGCGTATGTTGAGGTGAGCAGTTCAGAAAAACGACGCCCAATTAGCGCCTTGGCCGCTTGCCCGTATAGTCCATGATCTCTACGCTCAAAATGTTGTTCTGTGGTACCCTCTGCGTCATCTATTGACAGCGAGTACTGTATCGTTGCGTGCTGCGGACGAGACACGACCAAAGGCTCCGAGCAAGGAGAGAAGAAGAACCGCCCCTTTATTGAACAGCCATGCATATATATACACTAAAGTGGGAGACGAGGGTGGGCTGATAGGGTGATAGGGCGCCATTAACCGTGGATGCTTTCGTAGCCGGCGAGTAGCAGCCGAGGGAGGCGGAAAATGCAGCCCATTTTCAATTATTTCGCGAACCGCTACATTTGCAAATCTCCACGTATTCGTATAGTTCGCTTGCTCACGATCTAGTCTCTTTTGTCAAGCTCCAGCTTCTTTATATGCAAAGCGATTTCTAAAGGCTGATAATAATAATATAAGTTGCATTCAAGAATTAAAAGATGATCAAATATGCTCGCACAGAGGGGAGACAAAATCAAGTATCTTCTTTAGCAGCAGGATGACTTTAAGGAATTGCAAAAACGCAAACACTACGGAAACTTTTTTCCCGCTTTTTCGTGTACTCTCCTGCAGATTTCTTTGTAATCTGGCTTCTCGATAATACTAGAGCAGCGTGTAACAAGACAAGACAAAAGGAGGAACACAGAACGACACGAGCGCTAACTGTCAAATGTTTATTTCTTGCCGTTGCTACATATAAATGCATGAAACACAGCATGAATTGGGAAACACCGATTACGTCAGCTGATACAAGCACTACAACTCAGCCTTTCGATGGTTGACATCGATTTAGAATGGCGAGCTCTTTTGCTGACAGTGCCAGCGATGCCACGCTCACACACTTGTTGCCTGCGCGTGAAATATTACGAGCCTCAATAATCTCTCTAACATGCTTATGACTGTGCCGGAGGATAATTTGGCTCCTTTCAAACAGGGGTATACACAGTTTTGGACGGCCCCGTTTCTTAGATTGGATCTTGCAGTGGCGAAAGTGCTGGCTTAGGTGTCGTTCTGTGTTCCCCCTTTTGTCCTGTCTTGTTACACGCTGCTCTATTATTATGGATGACCAGATGTCTCTGTAAGAGTAATAGACTTACTTTTCAACACTAGCAGAAGTGTGCAAGGCTGCTAAAAGTCAACTATTGTCGCAGAATAAAAACAACGGAAGTGAGTTGTGGTTGTTCGTAAGGTTAGGGAAAAGAAATGGCTTAACTCAACGAGGTGAAGAAATGACCTGCAGGGCACAATGCGCCGCTTCAATTTGCATGATTAGCAAAATTGCACCATAGGGGGAAGCGTACGCTTGTTTGAAGGATATTTTCGTCGTGCATAACGGGTAAAAGTTGGATTTAAAGCAGAATACGCGCTGTATTCTGTTGTAATCATTGTCGAGTCTATGGGATTGGGATCGTTCAGGAAAGGTTGTATACCGGCGCAGAAATACTCGCGTGCAGCCATACTCCGCCTGTTGATTGCCGCGTGTCTTCGAAGTTTAAGCTTAGATTTATAATCTCCAGATATTTGTAATGTGATCGTCAAGTTTAATCCTGGACAATATCTTGTCTTTGACTATTCTCTTTCATTCAACAATAAGTCCTAGATTTAAATTTAAACTGAAGTTTAACTTGAGTTTTAAATATGCACAAAATAATGCAAACATATCACAGAAAAAGTGTTGGCCTATTTCGCTGTCACTTAATGCGGTAATCACGCCGTTGGACGGAAAATTTACCGTGCTTGTATTTATCCTTTTCAACTATAATGTTGTGCCGTTGCTTGTGTTTAGAATGCACCGTCAGCGTCTCAGTAGCGCCAGCGGTATAGTTCAATAAAATTACCTTAGAATGACATGCATGTCAAGCGGTCATTGCGAACAGCTTTTTTTTTCTCGTCACCCAAAGTTTTTGTAAGACAAAAGCTGAAATAAACGTGACTTGACTTGACAGATACTAAAACGAGTACGCAAATGAAGTAATGTTATTACGTGAATGAAGCACAAATAGATCAGAATTGGTGTCGTCGAGTGCGACAGCATTGTCGATTACGATTTCAAAAACACTTTCCCTCACACGCACAGACGCGCAAACACAGGGTCCTTCTTAAATAGGCATAGCATAGTGGCAGGCATAGTACAGGCATATCACAGGCATAGTCAGGCATAGCACATTCTTGATAGCGCCCAATTTCCTGCCCAGATCAGCTTTGCAACTCATGCCTGCTATGGTCACGTTGCTTTTTCTTTTTTTTCAGCTCCAATCTTAGTGCGTCAATGACGCACAAGGACGACGGAAACGCAGGCCGTTTACCTCAAGCAGCATCTCTCATGCAGTTGTCAGGTAGAAACTTCATACGTTTAGCTCTCTCCAATGCAATAACTTTGCCTCCCTCCACCACCACCACCACCACCCGTGGCCACACTTTTCTTCGAGCCGACTTGCTTCCCCACCCCGTGAATCGCATTACCTAGAAACAACGGGAACAGCTGACCAGCAAAGACACATTCTAAGAGCCACATTCTTATTAGACAGACAGAAAACTTTACTGGTCAAATTTGTAGCTCAGGAATGTAGCTTCTGACTTTTCTGATTCGTTACTCACGACAGCTAGGCCGTGAGCACTAAAAAGTTTTATTCATAGAGCGTGCGTTATAAAAATTGGGCAGTGGATGTTCTTTTGTTAGAAATAAATCCATCCATACAAGGCAGTCTCAAAAAATATTATCCTCAAGCAACAACCAATGTCTGTTTTCATGCTCGTTGGCTTCTGTAGTCTGCAACGTGGCTAGGAGTGAGATTTTCCTTAACACAAGAGTGACACTTCTCGATCATGCCACTTGTGGCATGACCGAGACTGTGAGGCATGTGTTAGTGGTTTGTACGGCATATGCGCGCTAAAGACTAACGCTGGCTGCTTCCTTGAAGTGTTTGGACAGCAGGCCACTCTCTGAGGACTTTCTGCTGGGCGCTTGGCCGCAGCGTTGGCAAGCAGCCCAGTCAGTGCGGGCGCTTTCGCGTTCTTTGAGTGACACGGGCCTCGACTCGCGGTTGTGATGCCATCGAATGTGCGTGCACATACTCTCACCTCCCTTCTCACCACATCGCCACCCATCACGATCCTCTTTCTTCGCCTCCTCCCCTTCCCCAGTGTAGAGTAGCAGGCCAGATATCAACCTTTCTGGCCGACCTCTCTGTCTTGGTTTCATTAAATTTATCTATCTAATGGGATCAATAAATATCTTGACGTTAAGACCTGAAGTGATGTTAAAAGAAAAAAAATGGGCTCATTATTAGGAGGTGGTCGGCGCAAAAGAGACGCTACAAGATTAGCTTAAAAATGAAAATTATAGTTACATGCAATAACAGAGAGCGCGTACTGTTTCCTAAGGAGCATTAAACAATAACCTTATGCACCTTACGCAAATTTTATTCTCTGTTAAAAAACAAGCGAACTGTCAAGAAACAATGGAGCGTGCACATGATCGATAACAGATTATTCAGCCCTTTTTTACTTTTGCACGTTTATATGCGGTGCTGTGAGCGGTAGCGAATATGTTTTAATTTCTCTCATCAAATATTGCTTGCACAAATGCAGCTCGTGTCAACGTGTCAACTTCGTCCTGCGAAATTGGCTTGCCAGAAGGCTTCCGTCCGCAATGTTCTTTTGCTACTCGCAGAGGGTGGGTGCTGTTCCTGGAATGACAGATTAATAATTACACTGCACGTCGCTTCCTTTAATACAACGAGGTGGATGAAGGCAGAATAGATGTCCGACATTTTCTCATTTCCTCACACGCACTCAGTGCTTTCACAGAGTATTTCAGTCGAAAGAGCGAGAACGGGACATGTCAAGGCATTAAACAGTGCCGTCACACCTGGTCTTTAGCTTCAGCATTGGAAATGAGGTAATAAGTTTCGAAGACTTCTTATTGATTCCCAGAAGTTTGGGTGGCCGAATATAGGGAAGGTACAAGAGTCGAGTTCCCTTTGTGACGTATCTCATGTTCAAGATGGGATCCGTATTTGTGAGAAAATAGCAGCAGTCCCAGAGAGCTTCAGTTTCCGATGAACTTTCCCTATAATGTTTCCAACTGGAAAAGAAGTAGAAGAAAGCGCTTCGGAACTGTCCTAACAATGCAGTCGGTGCAGGTATTCAACTTTAGAGGCATAGTGGGAATCAAATAAAACAGGAGGACGAATCATGGCGGTTAGGGCGTAAAAGACGACGGAGACTATGTGTATGACGTCTTTCTTTTTCGCGTAATTATCGACTGCGTTTTGCAAGTATAATGGCATACTTACGGAACATCAAAGTTGTAGTTCGGACTTCGAGTTCAGACTGCTTTGCCGAAAGAAAAGGAGCAGAAGCAGAAACGAAAGCAGTTTAGTTATCCTCAGTGGGGTCGTTAGAAGAGATATGCTGGGATTAGTTTTAATGACTGCAATCGTTAAGACTATCTACTTCGTAATGTTAGGTGCGTCTTTTCTCTTCGGAAAACGTAAGCCTTCAAGGGCACGCGATCAATACGCGCTGCCTGCAATGATGAATGTGTAATGATAAGCTGTGCCCAGTATGCAGCACCGAAAGCGGCAGCCGTGAGGAGGGCGCAGCGAGGTATCGTTCCTCGATCCCCGCAGAAGATAATGAGCAGCATCAAACTGAAAAACTGAAGCACGTACGGTGTACCGATGAAAGGCCATAATGAAGGACGAGATGTAAGCGTATACGTATCCGATGAGGTGACGATCGAGAGATCAAACACAGGCGAAGGAAATAGCAAGGCATATTGCAGGAGCACGTAAACTCACAGATCCCGGGAGAACCGATGGTGTCATGCTGTTCATAGCGAAGCCGACATCAAAGAAAGCGGGCGGAAGTCGTTGCCCTGTTTGCTCAGCTCTAATACATGCCGGTATTAGCGTCTACGCTAGCAGAAGCCTTGTTCGAGCTGGGCGAATAAGAGTGTAGGTGACTTACTCAAGCGATGGCTTCCTGGCTCTATTCAGCGCTCTCCGGATGGTTCGATGACGCACCGTATGCGACGTACTAGGCCGACCAACATCAAAGTCGATAATGCGAAACGTGTTTTTCTTATGTTAGGTGTTAACGAGGTTGCGGCAAGAATGAGACCGTTACATTTGATCACAACCGCATTTTGCCATCTAAAACCTTTTTTCCACAAATTTTTGGAGGCTTGACTGGAAAAGAAACCGCTGTCTGGCGCACTCAATGGCCAGACGGGCACACAAGTACAATTATGGAAGAAACGTAATGCAAACCAAAGTAAAATAGTGAAGGAACTAATGCTTTTTCAAAATTAAAAAAAAAACTGATATGAATATTACTTACGGTAGCCGACACACTTCTCGCAAGGCCAGTAATGTGTCGAGACCCGTATTCCTGTTCTGTCTCATCCTTTATTTTTCAATTTGCAGGATGAAGGACGCTGAATTTTTCTGTAACGATAGAACCAATATTAACTAAACAGAGTGCACTCGGAGAAAAAGCGGCGAATTCGCAATGTATACAAATGTGTACAAGCGGAATCAGAGGGTTACGGCTACCTCCCTTTTGCTGAGACGCCAACATTTGTGCGAGCAAGTCGCCTCACGAAGTGCCAACACTTCCGTGCTCACAGTTTAGTCACAGAGGCACGCGAAACTGCAGCGTCCACGTTCAAAGTAATGGCGGAGATAAAGGAACCTGCAACGAGTTCATCACTGGAGTGTGCCCACAATGGAGAGCCTCCCGCGGGTGTTAAGAGCTAGTTTACGGTGGGAGGCGGTGAGAGTGGGCAGATTCCCTGCCAACGCGTCGTCATTCATACGTAATTACGTCACGCCATGAATGCTGCGGTGAGCCAAGGGTTGGCAGTGCACTGCGGGTCGTCCATTAATCACGCCGCTGAAATACGTATTCACAGCAGGCAAGCGGTGTAACCGCACCGCGCGCAGCCAAGAAAAGGACGACCTTCCTGTACATTATACGCTGCATGGCCCGGCCTAAGGTATCGCGGTGACATCCCCAAAATTAAGCAAGCGCAAGATTGCGTGCACGCCAGGCTCAGTTTCCGCTTCCGGGTAAAAAGGATTAATTACATTCCCCTGGCAGGGTGCGCATTATGAAGGCTTCAGGACGGTGTCTATCGTTCTTTTTTTTCATAGTTCTCAGTCTGGGCACGCCGCGCATCGTGCGTCGCATTTCTGAAAGCGCGCTGTTAGCGCGGGAAATATTCGCAGTTTCTGATCTGTCGCAACATCCACCGCTCGCGTTCACGAACGGTGTTGTCTTCTATGAAGCGAGCGGACCCGTTCTGCATGCAGATATCACCGCATTTCCCAGTGAAAAGGCTTGCATTGGCAATGCACAATATCGCCGGTGCTTTTACAGCCCACAAGGAAAGCTTTGCGCGATGCACCAAAATTTGACATCTGTGGGTGTACCGGACACAAGGGAGAAGAAGAGGACGCTCTTGAGGTGCCCCCTCGCCTCTTTCCTTGCTGGGATCTGTTTACTGCACAGAATACCAGAGACACCGCCCCTGAAGAGGCAGGCATATTAGAAGCTGAAGCTCGGGCGAAACCTGAGTCAATCTTTTTCTGTCAAGATGAACCTTTTTGCATTAACTGTCAAGTACCATACAATAATGCACAGACTTGAGTGCCGCAAGTTTTTGTTTAGTTAAGCCATGGTAGAAAAATGCTTTCTTACCCTCGGGAACGAATCCGCCCTTTACCAACGTGTCTGCTGTTAATTTGAGGCCGTTTAATTGCACGTTCTTTAAACCAAGCGAATCTGATAATTTAGGCCATCAAGACACAGGCTTTTTTCGTGACTGACACACTGTGGTGGTTGAACCGAATGTTTAAACTGCAGCGTATCGCCACTTTAAGTAGCTGCTCTCGTGTGCACATATTAAACGCGTCTCCGTAACCGGCAATTGCTTTGTTGTTACCCTTATGATTTTGAAAACTTGCTTCTTTGCGGCAAGCACGCACTTAAAAAGAATACTGCTTAGTGGTTATAGTCACGACATATGATTTTGTGCTTGGCTTGGTTTAGATACAAATTTATCCATAAAATAAGATCGTATGATTACTTCACTTCATAGGAGAGAAATATTCGGTTTCCCGAAAGCTTCATGATGAATGGTGTGTTCCAGTCGCTGAGCTAATAGATCAGCAAATAAAGTTGTCCAGCGTTTGTTGGCTAGGCTGCGCTGGGTCCGGCCAGTGCAAGAGTGAGCATGGAAAATCGTAAGAGCAAGAAAATTAGAAAACTTTCTCATTTTGATGTTACGAGTTTCACATGTGGCCAATCCTTTGCCTTTGTATATGCTTTGCCTTTCGTCGACGACGAGAAGAGAAAGAGGGAGCGGCCGTGGTGAGAGTTTCCTTTCTTTTTGCTTCAGTTTTTTGCACTAAGAACGGCCTATTTCGTCTGGCTGTTAGCGAGTGATTGATTTTACTTTTGGTTGCAGTGATAACACGGAAGTTATGCTATAAAACCTGCCATCAGAGAACGCGTTTAAGAAAACAGACGCCTTCAGTTTAGAGCTTCGCGCCCAGTTCCTTGTTGGAGATAAATACAGTTGCTTGAATCAGACGTCGAATTATTGCCTTCTGTTCGTTTTTTAATATTTTAGAATTGAAGGGGACTGTTTCCGTAGATTCACACGTCCTGGTTTTCTTCTTTGATAGACTTTCTTAAAGAAGCAAACAAAACAGCTTATGATTGGTCCTCTTTTATTTCATCTGACTCGATCTTGCAGAGGTAGGCTGTATCTCGAATTAACCCCGCTTTTTAACACTTGCGTAGAAGAATATTCTATTCTTTGGTTACTAACGAATACTTAAAGAAACTCGCGAAGCTGCACTTGTGCTGACTTTCCTTGAAGCTATTGTGTACCTGCTCTTACATCAAAAGTGGTTTCGGCACGTACAGTGAGTAATGACGTTATCCGATTTCAGCCCGGAAGTGTCCCAGCTCACTGGGCAACAAATCTCGATAATGAGCTCTGCATAACTTAGCGCCTCTTCTCGATCAAACCGGCTGCCCGGACTCCGCAAAGAAGATTCGCCCCTGCCTGTAATGGGTTTTCACCAAGAAATAGAAAACCTTGGGAAATGACTATACACACCCCTCGATTTTGCCTAGACTGTGAACTCAGGAATTGTCAAGTTTTCTTTTACTCGTGCTAGTCTTTCGAGATTGCGTTGGGGCAAAAAAGATGAGGTATTTTACTCATGATTGCTTTTGGAGCATTAGCATGTGCCAAAGTTATTGTTCGCTCACGCAACGAGCACTAAATTTCTACAGCAACTGCTGTTTTGCATTGTGCTGAAATGAACTTGTGTTTGAAGAGACGGTTTAAAATAATTGAAGATGGCCAATCGATTCCGACCACGGCGGTAGAATTTTGATGGAGGCGAAATTCTAGAAGCCCGTGCGCTGCGCAATGTGAGTGCACGTTAATTAATCCCAGTTGGTCGAAATTTCCGGAGCCTTTCCCTACGGCGTCCCTCATAGCCTGAGTCGCTTTGAGACGTTAAACGCCCACAAACCAAACCAAACCATTTGCGAATTTTCCAGGTAGCACCAAAACATTAGAGCAATGTTACTTTTTGTGTGGTCAAACATTATTTCAATGCTCTTAATGCATTTGTAAGGCCGATGCTTGTTTGGGCTACATTCATTTTTCTTAGTGTAGGACGCCTACCCCGCATTTTCGCACTTGTGCTTAGTTTGGTTTCCGAAACGCGATGTCGTGTAGCTTGTCCCCACCACCTTTACCTTCTGTTTGCAGGGAAGGGGTTGCCGCATCTGGGCCAGGATAGAACTAACTGGAGATCCATGAAATAAGCTTTTGTTTTGACTGCAGAAGACTCATATAATAGTGATGAAGGCAGTAAATGAGAATTAAATTTATTGCTGTGCCGTCGTTCCGATGTGGTTTCAATAGGAAATCCTCACGAGATAAGAAATGATGCAAAGGTGAAAACAAGGGCTCCATAAGCTAAGCCGAACTAAAAGAAAATCCTGCGGCTGAAACGACAGGCACACGCAAATCTATTTATGCACGTGTTTATCGCGACAAGAAAGAACTGAGTCTAAATATTACCAATGGAAATCTGGCAAACATTATTTTATATATTAAGATGTTTTCGGACAGACAACGGCTTATTTTCCGCATTAAACGCACCACTGTGCGCATGTACCTAACGCCGTGGTCTGGCTAGACAGGATAATGGTACTCGAGTTCCATCTAAACTCACAACAGTGTTCGAAAATAATTAGCTGTGGTTTAACTACTGCTGAACATGGTTAGAGAGCGAAGCTCTGGTGTATCGGGCGCCACGTGATTCAGCCAACTTCGCAGACTCGTTCAATGTTCGCGCCTGGTAGCTTGTACTGTTACGTGTGTTTTTTCAACATTTGTTGGCTTTTCCGGAGCTGGTTTCTCCCAGATTTCGATGGATATGAAGACATCGGCGAAAAAATTTCTTCTCAAACGAAGGCGAACTAAGCCAGGACGCCGAAAAGTTAAGAATAGGCTGCTTTCGAAATGTAAACGCACAAAAATACTCTAATGTGTGCGCCGTGGCAGAAGCATTGGTTCCAAGTTTTAAGAAGAAATTTATTAATCAGTGACTGGAGAAGAGGACAGTGATATGCTTGTCAGCATCTTACAGAATGGGCGCTTGTCTGTTATAGAAGCCAGATTCAGAGCTGTTTCCATGTCAGTTCTAGTCGCGCAATGAAGCGTGCGACAACCAGAGAAACGGAGTTCAAACATGAATGCGTGTAAAAGCGGTGAGCCATGCTGTAGAGCTACATGCATCTAATGATGATGAATAAAAAAAGCCACCACCAGCTATTTCGAAGGAACTCTTGCACTGGTCGAGTTAGAGAGAAAGATACATGGAGCGTGCACCGTACGCTGAATCCCGTGTGGCCGAGGCAGGATTTGTTTCGATAACTTGCAAAGTACACCGAGGTGGCAGCTGCGGGCATTTCAATGCCGTAATCGGCTTGCAGAGGAAGTGGAGAGGTGTAGCACGACTTGCTTGAAGTTCTGCCTCCACGGCGAGGAATCCGTCTCGTGGTCAGTAACACAACGCTGCATTCATTCACGCTTTCTGATGAATCTCGGGATAGGCTCCTTGCGAGTAACGTATACTAGTATATATCTCCGCTTGATGATTACACTCCGAACTCTTGTTTCCTGGCGGACAGAGCGATGGCCAGACACGAAAACAAGCGTGCAGACTCTCACATGGGCAGAGCGGAGATATCCGCTGACGGTGATCGAATACGCGTTCGCCGTACGTCATGATGGATGAGCTACGTTTGGAGAGAAACACAAAGACCACACTGCGCAAATCGGCCCGCGAGCACAATGCTATCGTACTGGAGGCAAGCTTCACCCGCTTCCTCGTGGGCTTACTTCGATACAGTGCGGTACATTCTGCTTGGCACAAAACGTTAAGCAAGAGGAGTGCTTCTGTGCAGATGCCTGCGCGTTGGGCTATTGCAGATCCCGGCTTTCTCCCTAATGCCACGCCTAAAATGCAAAGCGGCGCACCATGTGAAATAATGAAACACAAATTGTGGTATTTTAAGCCCCGATCCTCTTACCCATACTGTTTAAAAAGGGGTACCTGAGTTTAAATTCATAATCCTCGCACTTATGTGCTGTGATCATGTTGCCTGAAATCTCATGCTCTGCGATGCCTTAGTTGCGGCACTTCAACGGCAATACCTTGTAAACATTAAATTCTTGCTTCGTCTAAAGAATAGATTCGCAAAGAAATGATTCAAATGATTCAACAAGGTGTTAAAAATAACCTCTGTTTTGCGTTCTTTTGGCCATCGCAATATTTTTTCTTGATTCGCTTTCTCCTTTTTTACGTGGATAGGTAATGATGGCGTAACCAGGTCACGTGACCTCTCTCTCATTAATTCCACTTGCCACGGTGGGCAGGCTGCTTAGACGCTTAGTCGACGCCATGGCCGCTATGGGCAAGTTGTCCTAGGTGATTGCCAAGCTGCTATTGTATCGGAACTTGCGTGGGCGCAAATGCGGCTCAGAAAGCACAAAGACTTTTTTCCGATATACAAACAAAAACACGATGCCCCATTTAACGTCCCTTCTAAGTAAATGACCTTGCCACATTGCCATTTTGCGGCTGTTGCAAGTTTTCGGTATCCATAGTTCAACTCCTACAAACATTTTCAAAATAAGTCAATGCGCGTGAACCAATTTATTACGCATGCAAACTAGTTCCATGCTGAAAATGAGGTAAAAGCGCCTATAAGGAGGAACCATTAGCACGATGAGCAGCACTATGTGCTCAACAAGTGCAGACCATAGGGTAAGTCCCCCGAGCACTCAGTTTGCCACACACGCAATGGCTGCCTAATGAGATCTCGCCGAGAAGAGTAAGAAGAGCATCATGATCCTCTCTACAAAATGTGCATTTTTTCCCTGCCATAATCTTACTTTTCTCGCGGAAAGGAGCTGAAATTAGAAAGCGCCTGCTTCGTTCGGGCAGGTATGTCTTCCGCGTCCTCAAAAGCGGTTAACGATGTACCCGGAATAACTGCTGCTCTTCTTTATCAAGCAAAAACCAAGAGAAGTAAGGAAGAAAGAAAGCGGAAATTACTTTCCACAGTAGCGAGGAGATTCTCCGCTCTTGTGCCGCCTCATAAATGTTGGCGAACATTTGCGAAGAACGCAACGGCGCGCTTTTTTTTATAGCTGCTGGAGGTTCGGAGTCCTGTTCTGTTATTTGAGTGCATTCCTTCAAACACTAAAAATTTCCTGCGCAGACCTGTTCGTGACCACGCTATTGGGTGTAAACTGGGCTCAAAGAACAAGCACAAGGCTTAGAATATAGAGGCAATGCAATGATGTTTTCTTTTTATTTATTTGGTTTTGCGTTTAGTCTGTGCACGTCTCCAGAGCATCGATTTGCCCAACAGTGCAACTCATACAACTTCTTGAGCTAGCACCATGCTCTGCTCAGTATGCCGTTATTTAACGCGCGGCGCAGGCAATTAAAGATGAGAACAAACGAAGATATGTAATGACGTTTTCAGCGAAAAAAAATAAGAAAGTTGACGTTTCGTTTCGGAAAGCAAAAAAAAAAAAATGTAGAGCTAGGCTTACCGGCTAAAAGCACGAAGCAGAAAAGCTGTCAAATCTATTAAAACCCGGCGTTCTGCTGCGGAACCACCCTCAGATTGCGCATTCCTCCACCCTCTTCAAAACCTCCTCCTTCCACGGTAGCCATCCTCTGGGTTTTTCTCCTGCCAGCCACCTTCTGCTTGCGCATTCTTCCGTTCTTGTCGTAACTTCCCAAGACACTAGGCCGCCCGTCACCTTCCACCCTCTCTTTCTTCTCTCTCGCTCTCTCGCTGCTCCTTCTGTCCTCTAAACGTGGGTGGGTAAATTTTTCTCACACCACCGCCGTGGCAGGGGCCGCCTTCCGCGTTTGGCAGAAAGCAATTTATTTTAACTGAATTAAATTCAATTCAATCGGTTAAATTAAAATAATTCACTAAGTAATTATGGTCTTATGGCTGGCGCTGTAGAATGCTCGCTAGAATTCAGGATTATATGGCTACACCAAACCAATAGAGCTTTCTCTGTAAAAATGACCGGACGATAATGAAACCTCATGCTGGTAAACTGCAAGAGCAGTTGGATTTATTTGCAATCCTTGTTTTGATGTTTTAACTCTACTGAATACTTTTGCTGTGTGGGGCGAGGTTGGTGAGAGAGGGAGGTGGGTTGAGGGTGACTGAAGGTGGGAGGTGTGGTGGGGCTTCTGGAGAGTAAAGGGCTCTCCCACAGCTTTTTTAAAATGGATTTCGCCGTCGCTTTTTCGATTCACTGCTGCGTGGGCTTTAGCGGGTAGGGACCTTGTGGAGGGTCAGACTAGGCAGACTGGTGGCTAGGTGGTTTGGACCACCAGGGGTTCTTTAACGTGCACTGATATTGTACAGTACACGGACCTCCAGAATTTCGCCTCCATCGAAATTAGACCACCGCGGCCGGAATCGAAGCCGCGTCTTTCGGGCCAGCATCCGAGCGCCATAACCGCTGAGCCACCGTGGCGGCGGTGCAACAAAGAGATAGTAATAAAAATCAACTAGATAATTACTTAAGAAATATAGTACAGGCCGGGTGAACATGAAAAAGATTGACAGACGACTACGGTAGCCCATGATGCGAAACTTGAGCGCAGCTTTTCACGACTGGCAGGTGGTGGCGTGTTACGCCGCTAGCCACTCTCCGATATCTTCCCGTGTCAGACGCCTTCCAGGTGACGCTTCGCTCTGCTACTCGAATAACCGCTTACAGCTACGACAACGCCGACGAAAATGCCGACGACTACGACGCGGAAGCCAGGAAGGGGCGCCTTAAAGCTACGCTCTAAAATGTGTATATGGCGTTTTTTGCGGTCGCTCTCATTTAAATACAGAAGAGAAGCAGTCGCCTGTCACTGGCTATCCGTGCAAACAAGCCTTTCATGTAAATTGCACCTGTGCGGATTTCGATGGCTCTTGCGACGAGGTATTGAATGGTTTATATTGAGCAGTGAGCTCTCACTTTTTCCTTATCACCATTGGCCATTATAGCCAGCTTGCCCACCGTTAGCGAAGCACACTTATTTGCCTGCGCAATATCTTGCTACAACGGGTCAGACTTTTCCATAATCGATAAATATTTCTTTATTTCTCCCTCGAAATGTAAGATACCCCTTGCACCTTGGCCCGTATGTTAGTGTTGCCGGGGCGGAATATATCTAAGCTGGACCCCAGCTAGGCTGTCTCAAAAAACGCATGCACAATTAATGGGCAAGCTGAAGACAAGAAATCTTTGCACGAGTTGTTCATATCAGTTGCTCATTACCCGTAAAAGAACTGTAGTATGGACTCTTTAAGGAAACAGTAATACATGACTGGGAGGTCATTACATCGCGCACGTGTCTCTTACAAGCAAGCAGACAGTTAAGTCGACTCCACTTATAACGGCCGCAGCTATAATCAACGCTCGCTTTTTGCAAACGAGGGTTGTGCTGTCATCAAAATATATATTACAGCAATGGCACTGCTTTTTAGATACGAAAAAGAACCGTGATAGCTCAGTCCAGCTAGAGCGAAAGAGAAGGCGCCTTAAAGTCGGCTCCTCGTGCGTTGCGGTGGTGTCCACCTGCAGAAAACTGCGTTTGCCCAATATTTTGTGCTTGGCAGTGCGATACCGCCAGAATTTGTTCTTTAAAATTTAAAACAGGTATATCAGACAATCCGACAAATAATTTGCAATATATAAGCCTCGACAGTGAATAAAATCGAATGGAAATGAATTAAAGTTTGTTTGAAACACAGCATTTCTAATTCATCATTTCAAAGATATCATAATCGGTTTAAAGACGGGCGCGCACATATAGTCCCACGTGCCAACTTCGCTGTTTAGTAGAGAGTTCTCCAACACATTCTCCACCTTCTGCGCTGGTACAAGGCGGACGCAGCTTCGTCCCTACACCGGTAAAACTTTTGCGAGAGTCACAGACGCATGTTAGTAATATTGCGTTCCTAGAACAGCTCACTGATAGAAATTATTTTGGCGAGAGGCACACGAGCACTCTGAACAGCTTAGTAAGAGCAGTTCAGAGCTTGCATGAAGAGCCAGACGGCATAACGCACCTTTTCCGGTAAAAACGCCTCAAATTTGGCCCGATTTGCGTTGTAGAGCACAGCTCCTATGAGCCCGTTCCTACGTTTCGCGTCGTAGTCGTCAGCGTAGTCGGCGTGACCGGGTGTTCGAGTAGCGGGGAGAAACGCCACCCGGAAGGTGGCTGCCACGGGAAGGTGGCTGCCACGGGTTGCGAGCAGCGTGACACGCTGCCTACAAGCAGTGGCAAATAGCGTGTGAAAAGCTGCGCTCAAATTTCGCGCTAGTGACTGCCGTAATCACCTGTAAATTTTATTACTTTAATAGGGGAAGTGCACTTATTACGAACCTCGCATAAAGCGAATGCGATCGCCATTCGTTATAAGTGGGCTGGATACCTATAAAGGGAGCATACAGATGTACTCTACAATAGCCGCACGTCTTACACCGAGCAAATGTTGCTACCTGTGATAGACTGAGAAGTTGAACTGGTTGGTGGGTGATTCATTCGATCTTCATAGAGAAACAGCACAACTGCAAAGGACGAGTAAGCACACAAGGCCGGTGCTGGCGCTGTTATCTTTCTCATCTCTTGTTGCTGCGGTTTTTCTTTTCGAAGTTACTAGGTGGCATGAACGACATTAAGGGCAGCTATTATAGACTTTTAATTGCGGCCAAATGAAAAAAAAAACTTGCTGAAAAGCAAGAAAATGCGACTTCCTAAGGCTTAGTATTGCGTTACTAATTTCTTACTTTATTAGTACGAGCGCGCTATTCCGATGGGTGAACCCTAAGCAACATCTTGCGATGTTCGTTGGTTTGAGCCAAGTGAAATAAAATAAATATCCACGACTTAGATCTGAACCCACGACGGCGCGAACAGATAAGATTCACTGGCCACTGCTCGAGAGCAGTAGGCTACTGTAACAGCCGAACACGCGTCGTGTTAAACTACAACACACTCTCGCGCTGTGCATTACATATGATCTTATTCATCACCTAATACTACTATCAAACTACTATTCATGCTTTCAGCAATGTGGTGGCACTGACAGAGAGGTGCGCGCTGCACGCGTTGATGTGGACAACGTTGTGGCAGAAACATGGCACTAGAGCAATACGCTTTTGGCGTTGGCAACATTGCTGCAGAAACGCGCCACTGGAGCATTGGCTGCCTGCTTACATTGCGTAAATTAGTATTGACGATGAAAAATCTGAAGACGTGCATATCTGGGACGCTGGCTCAGGGGACGCCTCAATCGTGCTCTTAGGTACGTGGTGGTGGTGTCCACAGGCAAAAACTCTTTTCGCCCAATATGTTGTGCTTAACGGTGCTATACCACTGAATTTTTTGTTTAAAATTAGGACAGCAATATTAGTCAACCTGACAAACAATCTGCAAAATATAAGCCTCAAGAATGGATAAATTTGAATCTAACAGCAATTAAGTTTGTTTGAAACACAGCATTTCTAAATCGCCATTACAGAGGCATCATTATAGTCGTGAAGTTAGAAGTAGGTGCCCACACACAGTCCTATGTGGCCGCTTCGCTGTTTAGTAGCATACTTGAGATATAGTGACTCAATGCAGAATTCTCTTTAGCACTCTGTTTAATGCAACGTCCAATTTCTTAGAACCTGTTTTACTAACCGTGCAGCATTGTAGTTTTTTCAGAAGTGAGTGTAGAGGGGATACCTAATTACCAAGAAGTACAATATATTGTCTCCAGTTAACGCAGGTACTTAAGAAAACACATTTGTGAATGAGTTCCGCCGTCACAAAATCGAGCACGACCAAACTTCGATAGATGCTACGCTTTTGAATGCTATAAGTATATGATGGGAGCATGCTCGTGCTGTTTTCCAAATGTATTTTAGTAATTGTCGAAATTTCGTTGCCAGAATCTTTAGCAGCAGACGATTTTTCTTCGCTTCACGGTGTTGTAGGTGATGGGCACCACAGAGGGACAGCGAGTAGCGCTTCTTGCGAATGCGTCGTTACTTACAGCGCTTAAAGTTAGTTTTAAGATTATGCATATTAAAGGTGCAGGCATTTATTTATTCGACAAATGCTGTTTGGATGTTCATCTTTTTACGCTTTTGAATGGGCCTCCCTATCCTTTGATATCGTGCTCTGCAAAGACCATGGAGCAAGTTACTTTTGAACTCAATCGTACGCGTTAAACGCTTTTAAGTTGTGAAGGCTCACAATTAAATGTAAACAATGCTTAAGACCACAAACATTTATTTTGAAGCTATGCAGCATTTTCACAATTTAAAAACAGTTTATACAAAATGTTATAAATATAACGTATTATATCCAAGAGAGCTCGCTGCTTGCGACACTTTGAGTGATGGCATTAAATTTAAACTGTCTGGAAAAACATATACATCGCCACTCAAACGGGTTTTAAACATTTTTTCCTCCAAGCACTATAATGTACGTCGTCGAGGCAACGTTCTTTTACTGTCGAAAAGGCAGCGGTGAGTTCAGATTGAAAATAAAGCGCTGACACGACGTTAGCCTGTGTGAAAACCGAAGGGGAAAAACGAAGAGAAAATTATGCAAAGAAGAACGTGACAGCTAAACCATACAGCAGGTGTTGATGATAAGCAGAGCAAGGAAACGTGCAGGCCATCCCGGGGCGTCAGCTTGCTGATTACTGAATGTACTGCAACC